>NW_024544126.1:0-41287 GCF_018167655.1 Microtus oregoni | reverse complement strand
GGTGCTGGGTGCTCAGTACTCAGGGTGCTGGGTGCTCAGTGCTCAGGGGTGCTGGGTGCTCAGTACTCAGGGTGCTTGGTGCTCATTGCTCAGGGTGCTGGGTGCTCAGTACTCAGGGTGCTGGGAGCTCAGTGCTCAGGGTGATCGGTGCTCAGTACTCAGAGTGCTCAGTACTCATGGTGCTGGGTGCTCAGTACTCAGGGTGCTGGGTGCTCAGTGCTCAGGGTGCTGGGTGCTCAGTCCTCAGGGTGCTCAGTGCTCAGGTTGCTGGTGCTCAGTGCTCGGGGTGCTCGGTGCTCAGTACTCAGGGTGCTGAGTGCTCAGTACTCAGGGTGCTGGGTGCTCAGTACTCAGGGGTGCTGGGGTGCTCAGTGCTCAGGGTGCTGGGTGATCAGTGCTCAGGGTGCTGGGTGCTCAGTGCTCAGGGTGCTGGGTGCTCAGTGCTCGGGGTGCTGGGTGCTCAGTACTCAGGGTGCTGGGTGCTCAGTGCTCGGGGGTGCTCGGTGCTCAGTACGTTGGGTGCTCACAACTCAGGGTGCTGGGGTGCTCAGTGCTCAGGGTGCTGGGTGCTCAGTACTCAGGGTGCTGGTTGCTCAGTACTCAGGGTGCTCAGTGCTTAGTACTCAGGGTGCTCAGTGCTCAGTACTCAGGGTGCTCAGTGCTCAGGGTGCTGGGTGCTCAGTCCTCAGGGGTGCTGGGTGCTCAGTGCTCAGGGTGCTCGGTGCTCAGTGCTCAGGGTGCTGGGTGCTCAGTACTCAGGGTGCTGGGTGCTCAGTGCTCGGGGTGCTGGGTGCTCATTACTCAGGGTGCTGGGTGCTCAGTACTCAGGGTGCTGGGTGCTCAGTGCTCAGGGTGCTTGGTGCTCAGTACTCAGGGTGCTGGGTGCTCAGTGCTCAGGGTGCTGGCTGATCAGTGCTCAGGGTGCTGGGTGCTCAGTGCTCAGGGTGCTGGGTGCTCAGTGCTCAGGGTGCTGGGTGCTCAGTACTCAGGGTGCTGGGTGCTCAGTGCTTGGGGTGCTCGGTGCTCAGTACGTTGGGTGCTCACTACTCAGGGTGCTGGGTGCTCAGTGCTCAGGGTGCTGGGGTGCTCAGTGCTCAGGGTGCTCGGTGCTCATTGCTCAGGGTCCTGGGTGCTCAGTACTCAGGGTGCTGGTTGCTCAGTAC
Source organism: Microtus oregoni (assembly GCF_018167655.1). Classification (NCBI taxonomy): domain Eukaryota; kingdom Metazoa; phylum Chordata; class Mammalia; order Rodentia; family Cricetidae; genus Microtus; species Microtus oregoni. The sequence goes on along the minus strand of NW_024544126.1, from coordinate 40,124 downwards.
TCAGGGTGCTCAGTGCTCAGTACTCAGGGTGCTCAGTGCTCAGTACTCAGGGTGCTCAGTGCTCAGGGTGCTGGGGTGCTCAGTCCTCAGGGTGCTGGGTGCTCAGGTGCTCGGGGTGCTGGGTGCTCTGTACTCAGGGTGCTGGTTGCTCAGTACTCAGGGTGCTGGGGTGCTCAATACTCAGGGTGCTCAGTGCTTGGTGTGCTGGGTGCTCAGTACTCCGGGTGCTGGGTGCTCAGTTCTCGGGTGCTCGGTGCTCAGTACACAGTGATCAGGGTGCTCAGTGCTCAGTGCTCAGGGTGCTGGATGCTCAGTGCTCAGGGTGCTGGGGTGCTCAGTGCTCAGGGTGCTGGGGTGCTCAGTACTCAGAGTGCTGGGTGCTCAGTGCTCGGGGTGCTGGGTGCTCAGTGCTCAGGGTGCTGGGTGCTCAGTACTCAGGGTGCTGGGTGCTCAGTACTAGGGGTGCTGGGTGCTCAGTACTCAGGGTGCTGTGTGCTCAGTACTCGGGTGCTGGGTGCTCAGTGCTCAGGGTGCTCGGTGCTCAGTACTCAGTGATCAGGGTGCTCAGTGCTCAGTGCTCAGGCTGCTGGGTGCTCAGTGCTCAGGGTGCTCGGTGCTCAGTACTCAGGGGTGCTGGGTGCTCAGTGCTCGGGGTGCTCGGTGCTCAGTACGTTGGGTGCTCACTACTCAGGGTGCTGGGTGCTCAGTGCTCAGGGTGCTGGGTGCTCAGTGCTCAGGGTGCTGGGTGCTCAGTGCTCGGGGTGCTGGGTGCTCAGTGCTCAGGGTGCTGGGTTCTCAGTGCTCGGGGAGCTGGATGCTCAGTGCTCGGGGTGCTGGGTGCTCAGTACTCAGGGTGCTGGGTGCTCAGTACTCAGGGTGCTGGGTGGCTCAGTACTCGGGTGCTGGGTGCTCAGTGCTCAGGGTGCCTGGTGCTCAGTGCTCGGGGTGCTGGGTGCTCAGTGCTCAGGGTGCTGGGTGCTCAGTGCTCGGGGTGCTGGGTGCTCAGTGCTCAGTACTCAGGGTGCTGGGTGCTCAGTGCTCGGGGTGCTGGGTGCTCAGTGATCAGTACTCAGGGTGCTGGGTGCTCAGTGCTCAGGGTGCTGGGAGCTCAGTGGTCAGGGTGCTGGGTGCTCAGTCCTCAGGATGCTGGGTACTCAGTGCTCAGGGGTGCTGGGTGCTCAGTACTCAGGGTGCTCAGTGCTCAGTACTCGGGGAGCTGGGTGCTCAGTGCTCATGGTGCTCACTGCTCAGTACTCGGGGTGCTGGGTGCTCAGTGCTCAGTGCTCGGGGTGCTGGGTGCTCATTCTCGGGGGTCCTGGGTGCTCAGTGTTCGGGGTGCTGGGTGCTCAGTACTCAGGGTGCTGGGTGCTCAGTGCTCAGGGTGCTAGGTGCTCAGTACTCAGGGTGCTTGGTGCTCATTGCTCAGGGTGCTGGGTGCTCAGTACTCAGGGTGCTGGGAGCTCAGTGCTCAGGGTGATCGGTGCTCAGTACTCAGAGTGCTCAGTACTCATGGTGCTGGGGTGCTCAGTACTCAGGGTGCTGGGTGCTCAGTGCTCAGGGTGCTGGGTGCTCAGTCCTCAGGGTGCTCAGTGCTCAGGTTGCTGGGTGCTCAGTGCTCGGGGTGCTCGGTGCTCAGTACTCAGGGTGCTGAGTGCTCAGTACTCAGGGTGCTGGGTGCTCAGTACTCAGGGTGATGGGTGCTCAGTGCTCAGGGTGCTGGGGTGATCAGTGCTCAGGGTGCTGGGTGCTCAGTGCTCAGGGTGCTGGGTGCTCAGTGCTCGGGGTGCTGGGTGCTCAGTACTCAGGGTGCTGGGTGCTCAGTGCTCGGGGTGCTCGGTGCTCAGTACGTTGGGTGCTCACAACTCAGGGTGCTGGGTGCTCAGTGCTCAGGGTGCTGGGTGCTCCAGTACTCAGGGTGCTGGTTGCTCAGTACTCAGGGTGCTCAGTGCTCAGTACTCAGGGTGCTCAGTGCTCAGTACTCAGGGTGCTCAGTGCTCAGGGTGCTGGGTGCTCAGTCCTCAGGGTGCTGGGTGCTCAGTGCTCAGGGTGCTCGGTGCTCAGTGCTCAGGGTGCTGGGTGCTCAGTACTCAGGGTGCTGGGTTCTCAGTGCTCGGGGGTGCTGGGTGCTCAGTACTCAGGGTGCTGGGTGCTCAGTACTCAGGGTGCTGGGTGCTCAGTGCTCAGGGTGCTGGCTGATCAGTGCTCAGGGTGCTGGGTGCTCAGTGCTCAGGGTGCTGGGTGCTCAGTGCTCGGGGGTGCTGGGTGCTCAGTACTCAGGGTGCTGGGTGCTCAGTGCTTGGGGTGCTCGGTGCTCAGTACGTTGGGTGCTCACTACTCAGGGTGCTGGGTGCTCAGTGCTCAGGGTGCTGGGTGCTCAGTGCTCAGGGTGCTCGGTGCTCATTGCTTAGGGTCCTGGGTGCTCAGTACTCAGGGTGCTGGTTGCTCAGTACTCAGGGTGCTCAGTGCTCAGTACTCAGGGTGCTCAGTGCCCAGTACTCAGGGTGCTAAGTGCTCAGGGTGCTGGGTGCTCAGTCCTCAGGGTGCTGGGTGCTCAGTGCTCAGGGTGCTGGGTGCTCAGTACTCAGAGTGCTGGGTGCTCAGTGCTCGGGGTGCTGGGTGCTCAGTGCTCAGGGTGCTGGGGTGCTCAGTACTCAGGGTGCTGGGTGCTCAGTACTAGGGGTGCTGGGTGCTCAGTACTCAGGGTGCTGTGTGCTCAGTACTCGGGTGCTGGGTGCTCAGTGCTCAGGGTGCTCGGTGCTCAGTACTCAGTGATCAGGGTGCTCAGTGCTCAGTGCTCAGGCTGCTGGGTGCTCAGTGCTCAGGGTGCTCGGTGCTCAGTACTCAGGGTGCTGGGGTGCTCAGTGCTCGGGGTGCTCTGTGCTCAGTACGTTGGGTGCTCACTACTCAGGGTGCTGGGTGCTCAGTGCTCAGGGGTGCTGGGTGCTCAGTGCTCAGGGTGCTGGGTGCTCAGTGCTCGGGGTGCTGGGTGCTCAGTGCTCAGGGTGCTGGGTTCTCAGTGCTCGGGGAGCTGGATGCTCAGTGCTCGGGGTGCTGGGTGCTAAGTACTCAGGGTGCTGGGTGCTCAGTACTCAGGGTGCTGGGTTCTCAGTACTCGGGTGCTGGGTGCTCAGTGCTCAGGGTGCTGGGGTGCTCAGTGCTCGGGGGTGCTGGGTGCTCAGTGCTCAGGGTGCTGGGTGCTCAGTGCTCGATGTGCTGGGTGCTCAGTGCTCAGTACTCAGGGTGCTGGGTGCTCAGTGCTCGGGGTGCTGGGTGCTCAGTGATCAGTACTCAGGGTGCTGGGTGCTCAGTGCTCAAGGGTGCTGGGAGCTCAGTGCTCAGGGTGCTGGATGCTCAGTCCTCAGGATGCTGGGTACTCAGTGCTCAGGGTGCTGGGTGCTCAGTGCTCATGGTGCTCACTGCTCAGTACTCGGGGTGCTGGGTGCTCAGTGCTCAGTGCTCGGGGTGCTGGGTGCTCATTCTCGGGGTCCTGGGTGCTCAGTGTTCGGGGTGCTGGGTGCTCAGTACTCAGGGTGCTGGGTGCTCAGTGCTCAGGGTGCTAGGTGCTCAGTACTCAGGGTGCTTGGTGCTCATTGCTCAGGGTGCTGGGTGCTCAGTACTCAGGGTGCTGGGAGCTCAGTGCTCAGGGTGATCGGTGCTCAGTACTCAGAGTGCTCAGTACTCAGGGTGCTGGGTGCTCAGTGCTCAGGGTGCTGGGTGCTCAGTCCTCAGGGTGCTCAGTGCTCAGGTTGCTGGGTGCTCAGTGCTCGGGGTGCTCGGTGCTCAGTACTCAGGGTGCTGAGTGCTCAGTACTAAGGGTGCTGGGTGCTCAGTACTCAGGGTGCTGGGTGCTCAGTGCTCAGGGTGCTGGGTGATCAGTGCTCAGGGTGCTGGGTGCTCATTGCTCAGGGTTCTGGGTGCTCAGTGCTCGGGGTGCTGGGTGCTCAATACTCAGGGTGCTGGGTGCTCAGTGCTCGGGGTGCTCGGTGCTCAGTACGTTGGGGTGCTCACAACTCAGGGTGCTGGGTGCTCAGTGCTCAGGGTGCTGGGTGCTCAGTACTCAGGGTGCTGGTTGCTCAGTACTCAGGGTGCTCAGTGCTCAGTACTCAGGGTGCTCAGTGCTCAGTACTCAGGGTGCTCAGTGCTCAGGGTGCTGGGTGCTCAGTCCTCAGGGTGCTGGGTGCTCAGTGCTCAGGGTGCTCGGTGCTCAGTGCTCAGGGTGCTGGGTGCTCAGTACTCAGGGTGCTGGGGTGCTCAGTGCTCGGGGTGCTGGGTGCTCAGTACTCAGGGTGCTGGGTGCTCAGTACTCAGGGTGCTGGGTGCTCAGTGCTCAGGGTGCTGGCTGATCAGTGCTCAGGGTCCTGGGTGCTCAGTGCTCAGGGTGCTGGGTGCTCAGTGCTCGGGGTGCTGGGTGCTCAGTACTCAGGGTGCTGGGTGCTCAGTGCTTGGGGTGCTCGGTGCTCAGTACGTTGGGTGCTCACTACTCAGGGTGCTGGGTGCTCAGTGCTCAGGGTGCTGGGTGCTCAGTGCTCAGGGTGCTCGGTGCTCATTGCTCAGGGTCCTGGGTGCTCAGTACTCAGGGTGCTGGTTGCTCAGTACTCAGGGTGCTCAGTGCTCAGTACTCAGGGTGCACAGTGCCCAGTACTCAGGGTGCTCAGTGCTCAGGGTGCTCGGTGCTCAGTACTCAGTGATCAGGGTGCTCAGTGCTCAGTGCTCAGGGTGCTGGGTGCTCAGTGCTCAGGGTGCTCGGTGCTCAGTACTCAGGGTGCTGGGTGCTCAGTGCTCGGGGTGATCGGTGCTCAGTACGTTGGGTGCTCACTACTCAGGGGTGCTGGGTGCTCAGTGCTCAGGGTGCTGGGTGCTCAGTGCTCAGGGTGCTGGGTGCTCAGTGCTCGGGGTGCTGGGTGCTCAGTGCTCAGGGTGCTGGGTTCTCAGTGCTCGCGGAGCTGGATGCTCAGTGCTCGGGGGGTGCTGGGTGCTCAGTACTCAGGGTGCTGGGTGCTCAGTACTCAGGGTGCTGGGTGCTCAGTACTCGGGTGCTGGGTGCTCAGTGCTCAGGGTGCTGGGTTGCTCAGTGCTCGGGGTGCTGGGTGCTCAGTGCTCAGGGTGCTGGTGCTCAGTGCTCGGCGTGCTGGGTGCTCAGTGCTCAGTACTCAGGGTGCTGGGTGCTCAGTGCTCGGGGTGCTGGGTGCTCAGTGATCAGTACTCAGGGTGCTGGGTGCTCAGTGCTCAGGGTGCTGGGTGCTCAGTGCTCAGGGTGCTGGGTGCTCAGTCCTCAGGATGCTGGGTACTCAGTGCTCAGGGTGCTGGGTGCTCAGTACTCAGGGTGCTCAGTGCTCAGTACTCGGGGTGCTGGGTGCTCAGTGCTCAGGGTGCTCACTGCTCAGTACTCGGGGTGCTGGGTGCTCAGTGCTCAGTGCTCGGGGTGCTGGGTGCTCATTCTCGGGGGTGCTGGGTGCTCAGTGTTCGGGGTGCTGGGTGCTCAGTACTCAGGGTGCTGGGTGCTCAGTGCTCAGGGTGCTGGGTGCTCAGTACTCAGGGTGCTTGGTGCTCATTGCTCAGGGTGCTGGGTGCTCAGTACTCAGGGTGCTGGGAGCTCAGTGCTCAGGGTGATCGGTGCTCAGTACTCAGAGTGCTCAGTACTCATGGTGCTGGGTGCTCAGTACTCAGGGTGCTGGGTGCTCAGTGCTCAGGGTGCTGGGTGCTCAGTCCTCAGGGTGCTCAGTGCTCAGGTTGCTGGGTGCTCAGTGCTCGGGGGTGCTCGGTGCTCAGTACTCAGGGTGCTGAGTGCTCAGTACTCAGGGTGCTGGGTGCTCAGTACTCAGGGTGCTGGGTGCTCAGTGCTCAGGGTGCTGGGTGATCAGTGCTCAGGGTGCTGGGTGCTCAGTGCTCAGGGTGCTGGGTGCTCAGTGCTCGGGGTGCTGGGTGCTCAGTACTCAGGGTGCTGGGTGCTCAGTGCTCGGGGTGCTCGGTGCTCAGTACGTTGGGTGCTCACAACTCAGGGTGCTGGGTGCTCAGTGCTCAGGGTGCTGGGTGCTCAGTACTCAGGGTGCTGGTTGCTCAGTACTCAGGGTGCTCAGTGCTTAGTACTCAGGGTGCTCAGTGCTCAGTACTCAGGGTGCTCAGTGCTCAGGGTGCTGGGTGCTCAGTCCTCAGGGTGCTGGGTGCTCAGTGCTCAGGGTGCTCGGTGCTCAGTGCTCAGGGTGCTGGGTGCTCAGTACTCAGGGTGCTGGGTGCTCAGTGCTCGGGGTGCTGGGTGCTCATTACTCAGGGTGCTGGAGTGCTCAGTACTCAGGGTGCTGGGTGCTCAGTGCTCAGGGTGCTTGGTGCTCAGTACTCAGGGTGCTGGGTGCTCAGTGCTCAGGGTGCTGGCTGATCAGTGCTCAGGGTGCTGGGTGCTCAGTGCTCAGGGTGCTGGGTGCTCAGTGCTCAGGGTGCTGGGTGCTCAGTACTCAGGGTGCTGGGTGCTCAGTGCTTGGGGTGCTCGGTGCTCAGTACGTTGGGTGCTCACTACTCAGGGTGCTGGGTGCTCAGTGCTCAGGGTGCTGGGTGCTCAGTGCTCAGGGTGCTCGGTGCTCATTGCTCAGGGTCCTGGGTGCTCAGTACTCAGGGTGCTGGTTGCTCAGTACTCAGGGTGCTCAGTGCTCAGTACTCAGGGTGCTCAGTGCTCAGTACTCAGGGTGCTCAGTGCTCAGGGTGCTGGGTGCTCAGTCCTCAGGGTGCTGGGTGCTCAGTGCTCGGGGTGCTGGGTGCTCTGTACTCAGGGTGCTGGTTGCTCAGTACTCAGGGTGCTGGGTGCTCAATACTCAGGGTGCTCAGTGCTTGGTGTGCTGGGTGCTCAGTACTCCGGGTGCTGGGTGCTCAGTTCTCGGGGTGCTCGGTGCTCAGTACACAGTGATCAGGGTGCTCAGTGCTCAGTGCTCAGGGTGCTGGGTGCTCAGTGCTCAGGGTGCTGGGTGCTCAGTGCTCAGGGTGCTGGGTGCTCAGTACTCAGAGTGCTGGGTGCTCAGTGCTCGGGGTGCTGGGTGCTCAGTGCTCAGGGTGCTGGGTGCTCAGTACTCAGGGTGCTGGGTGCTCAGTACTAGGGGTGCTGGGTGCTCAGTACTCAGGGTGCTGTGTGCTCAGTACTAGGGTGCTGGGTGCTCAGTGCTCAGGGTGCTCGGTGCTCAGTACTCAGTGATCAGGGTGCTCAGTGCTCAGTGCTCAGGCTGCTGGGTGCTCAGTGCTCAGGGTGCTCGGTGCTCAGTACTCAGGGTGATGGGTGCTCAGTGCTCGGGGTGCTCGGTGCTCAGTACGTTGGGTGCTCACTACTCAGGGTGCTGGGTGCTCAGTGCTCAGGGTGCTGGGTGCTCAGTGCTCAGGGTGCTGGGTGCTCAGTGCTCGGGGTGCTGGGTGCTCAGTGCTCAGGGTGCTGGGTTCTCAGTGCTCGGGGAGCTGGATGCTCAGTGCTCGGGGTGCTGGGTGCTCAGTACTCAGGGTGCTGGGTGCTCAGTACTCAGGGTGCTGGGTGCTCAGTACTCGGGTGCTGGGTGCTCAGTGCTCAGGGTGCTGGGTGCTCAGTGCTCGGGGTGCTGGGTGCTCAGTGCTCAGGGTGCTGGGTGCTCAGTGCTCGGGGTGCTGGGTGCTCAGTGCTCAGTACTCAGGGTGCTGGGTGCTCAGTGCTCGGGGTGCTGGGTGCTCAGTGATCAGTACTCAGGGTGCTGGGTGCTCAGTGCTCAGGGTGCTGGGAGCTCAGTGGTCAGGGTGCTGGGTGCTCAGTCCTCAGGATGCTGGGTACTCAGTGCTCAGGGTGCTGGGTGCTCAGTACTCAGGGTGCTCAGTGCTCAGTACTCGGGGAGCTGGGTGCTCAGTGCTCATGGTGCTCTCTGCTCAGTACTCGGGGTGCTGGGTGCTCAGTGCTCAGTGCTCGGGGTGCTGGGTGCTCATTCTCGGGGTCCTGGGTGCTCAGTGTTCGGGGTGCTGGGTGCTCAGTACTCAGGGTGCTGGGTGCTCAGTGCTCAGGGTGCTAGGTGCTCAGTACTCAGGGTGCTTGGTGCTCATTGCTCAGGGTGCTGGGTGCTCAGTACTCAGGGTGCTGGGAGCTCAGTGCTCAGGGTGATCGGTGCTCAGTACTCAGAGTGCTCAGTACTCATGGTGCTGGGTGCTCAGTACTCAGGGTGCTGGGTGCTCAGTGCTCAGGGTGCTGGGTGCTCAGTCCTCAGGGTGCTCAGTGCTCAGGTTGCTGGGTGCTCAGTGCTCGGGGTGCTCGGTGCTCAGTACTCAGGGTGCTGAGTGCTCAGTACTCAGGGTGCTGGGTGCTCAGTACTCAGGGTGATGGGTGCTCAGTGCTCAGGGTGCTGGGTGATCAGTGCTCAGGGTGCTGGGTGCTCAGTGCTCAGGGTGCTGGGTGCTCAGTGCTCGGGGTGCTGGGTGCTCAGTACTCAGGGTGCTGGGTGCTCAGTGCTCGGGGTGCTCGGTGCTCAGTACGTTGGGTGCTCACAACTCAGGGTGCTGGGTGCTCAGTGCTCAGGGTGCTGGGTGCTCAGTACTCAGGGTGCTGGTTGCTCAGTACTCAGGGTGCTCAGTGCTCAGTACTCAGGGTGCTCAGTGCTCAGTACTCAGGGTGCTCAGTGCTCAGGGTGCTGGGTGCTCAGTCCTCAGGGTGCTGGGTGCTCAGTGCTCAGGGTGCTCGGTGCTCAGTGCTCAGGGTGCTGGGTGCTCAGTACTCAGGGTGCTGGGTTCTCAGTGCTCGGGGTGCTGGGTGCTCAGTACTCAGGGTGCTGGGTGCTCAGTACTCAGGGTGCTGGGTGCTCAGTGCTCAGGGTGCTGGCTGATCAGTGCTCAGGGTGCTGGGTGCTCAGTGCTCAGGGTGCTGGGTGCTCAGTGCTCGGGGTGCTGGGTGCTCAGTACTCAGGGTGCTGGGTGCTCAGTGCTTGGGGTGCTCGGTGCTCAGTACGTTGGGTGCTCACTACTCAGGGTGCTGGGTGCTCAGTGCTCAGGGTGCTGGGTGCTCAGTGCTCAGGGTGCTCGGTGCTCATTGCTTAGGGTCCTGGGTGCTCAGTACTCAGGGTGCTGGTTGCTCAGTACTCAGGGTGCTCAGTGCTCAGTACTCAGGGTGCTCAGTGCCCAGTACTCAGGGTGCTCAGTGCTCAGGGTGCTGGGTGCTCAGTCCTCAGGGTGCTGGGTGCTCAGTGCTCAGGGTGCTGGGTGCTCAGTACTCAGAGTGCTGGGTGCTCAGTGCTCGGGGTGCTGGGTGCTCAGTGCTCAGGGTGCTGGGTGCTCAGTACTCAGGGTGCTGGGTGCTCAGTACTAGGGGTGCTGGGTGCTCAGTACTCAGGGTGCTGTGTGCTCAGTACTCGGGTGCTGGGTGCTCAGTGCTCAGGGTGCTCGGTGCTCAGTACTCAGTGATCAGGGTGCTCAGTGCTCAGTGCTCAGGCTGCTGGGTGCTCAGTGCTCAGGGTGCTCGGTGCTCAGTACTCAGGGTGCTGGGTGCTCAGTGCTCGGGGTGCTCTGTGCTCAGTACGTTGGGTGCTCACTACTCAGGGTGCTGGGTGCTCAGTGCTCAGGGTGCTGGGTGCTCAGTGCTCAGGGTGCTGGGTGCTCAGTGCTCGGGGTGCTGGGTGCTCAGTGCTCAGGGTGCTGGGTTCTCAGTGCTCGGGGAGCTGGATGCTCAGTGCTCGGGGTGCTGGGTGCTAAGTACTCAGGGTGCTGGGTGCTCAGTACTCAGGGTGCTGGGTTCTCAGTACTCGGGTGCTGGGTGCTCAGTGCTCAGGGTGCTGGGTGCTCAGTGCTCGGGGTGCTGGGTGCTCAGTGCTCAGGGTGCTGGGTGCTCAGTGCTCGGGGTGCTGGGTGCTCAGTGCTCAGTACTCAGGGTGCTGGGTGCTCAGTGCTCGGGGTGCTGGGTGCTCAGTGATCAGTACTCAGGGTGCTGGGTGCTCAGTGCTCAGGGTGCTGGGAGCTCAGTGCTCAGGGTGCTGGATGCTCAGTCCTCAGGATGCTGGGTACTCAGTGCTCAGGGTGCTGGGTGCTCAGTGCTCATGGTGCTCACTGCTCAGTACTCGGGGTGCTGGGTGCTCAGTGCTCAGGGTGCTGGTTGCTCAGTACTCAGGGTGCTGGGTGCTCAGTGCTCAGGGTGCTGGGTGCTCAGTACTCAGGGTGCTGGGTGCTCAGTGCTCAGGGTGCTCGGTGCTCATTGCTCAGGGTCCTGGGTGCTCAGTACTCAGGGTGCTGGTTGCTCAGTACTCAGGGTGCTCAGTGCACAGTACTCAGGGTGCTCAGTGCTCAGTACTCAGGGTGCTCAGTGCTCAGGGTGCTGGGTGCTCAGTCCTCAGGGTGCTGGGTGCTCAGTACTCGGGGTGCTGGGTGCTCTGTACTCAGGGTGCTGGTTGCTCAGTACTCAGGGTGCTGGCTGCTCAGTACTCAGGGTGCTGGGTGCTCAATACTCAGGGTGCTCAGTGCTTGGTGTGCTGGGTGCAAAGTACTCCGGGTGCTGGGTGCTCAGTTCTCGGGGTGCTCGGTGCTCAGTACTCAGTGATCAGGGTGCTCAGTGCTCAGTGCTCAGGGTGCTGGGTGCTCAGTGCTCAGGGTGCTGGGTGCTCAGTGCTCAGGGTGCTGGGTGCTCAGTACTCAGAGTGCTGGGTGCTCAGTGCTCGGGGTGCTGGGTGCTCAGTGCTCAGGGTGCTGGGTGCTCAGTACTCAGGGTGCTGGGTGCTCAGTACTAGGGGTGCTGGGTGCTCAGTACTCAGGGTGCTGGGTGCTCAGTAGTCAGGGTGCTGTGTGCTCAGTACTCGGGTGCTGGGTGCTCAGTGCTCAGGGTGCTCGGAGCTCAGTACTCAGTGATCAGGGTGCTCAGTGCTCAGTGCTCAGGGTGCTGGGTGCTCAGTGCTCAGGGTGCTCGGTGCTCAGTACTCAGGGTGCTGGGTGCTCAGTGCTCGGGGTGCTCGGTGCTCAGTACGTTGGGTGCTCACTACTCAGGGTGCTGGGTGCTCAGTGCTCAGGGTGCTGGGTGCTCAGTGCTCAGGGTGCTGGGTGCTCAGTGCTCGGGGTGCTGGGTGCTCAGTGCTCAGGGTGCTGGGTTCTCAGTGCTCGGGGAGCTGGATGCTCAGTGCTCGGGGTGCTGGGTGCTCAGTACTCAGGGTGCTGGGTGCTCAGTACTCAGGGTGCTGGGTGCTCAGTACTCGGGTGCTGGGTGCTCAGTGCTCAGGGTGCTGGGTGCTCAGTGCTCGGGGTGCTGGGTGCTCAGTGCTCAGGGTGCTGGGTGCTCAGTGCTCGGGGTGCTGGGTGCTCAGTGCTCAGTACTCAGGGTGCTGGGTGCTCAGTGCTCGGGGTGCTGGGTGCTCAGTGATCAGTACTCAGGGTGCTGGGTGCTCAGTGCTCAGGGTGCTGGGTGCTCAGTGCTCAGGGTGCTGGGTGCTCAGTCCTCAGGATGCTGGGTACTCAGTGCTCAGGGTGCTGGGTGCTCAGTACTCAGGGTGCTCAGTGCTCAGTACTCGGGGAGCTGGGTGCTCAGTGCTCAGGGTGCTCTCTGCTCAGTACTCGGGGTGCTGGGTGCTCAGTGCTCAGTGCTCGGGGCGCTGGGTGCTCATTCTCGGGGTGCTGGGTGCTCAGTGTTCGGGGTGCTGGGTGCTCAGTACTCAGGGTGCTGGGTGCTCAGTGCTCAGGGTGCTGGGTGCTCAGTACTCCGGGTGCTTGGTGCTCATTGCTCAGGGTGCTGGGTGCTCAGTACTCAGGGTGCTGGGAGCTCAGTGCTCAGGGTGATCGGTGCTCAGTACTCAGAGTGCTCAGTACTCATGGTGCTGGGTGCTCAGTACTCAGGGTGCTGGGTGCTCAGTGCTCAGGGTGCTGGGTGCTCAGTCCTCAGGGTGCTCAGTGCTCAGGTTGCTGGGTGCTCAGTGCTCTGGGTGCTCGGTGCTCAGTACTCAGGGTGCTGAGTGCTCAGTACTCAGGGTGCTGGGTGCTCAGTACTCAGGGTGCTGGGTGCTCAGTGCTCAGGGTCCTGGGTGATCAGTGCTCAGGGTGCTGGGTGCTCAGTGCTCGGGGTGCTGGGTGCTCAGTACTCAGGGTGCTGGGTGCTCAGTGCTTGGGGTGCTCGGTGCTCAGTACGTTGGGTGCTCACTACTCAGGGTGCTGGGTGCTCAGTGCTCAGGGTGCTGGGTGCTCAGTGCTCAGGGTGCTCGGTGCTCATTGCTCAGGGTCCTGGGTGCTCAGTACTCAGGGTGCTGGTTGCTCAGTACTCAGGGTGCTCAGTGCTCAGTACTCAGGGTGCTCAGTGCTCAGTACTCAGGGTGCTCAGTGCTCAGGGTGCTGGGTGCTCAGTCCTCAGGGTGCTGGGTGCTCAGTACTCGGGGTGCTGGGTGCTCTGTACTCAGGGTGCTGGTTGCTCAGTACTCAGGGTGCTGGCTGCTCAGTACTCAGGGTGCTGGGTGCTCAATACTCAGGGTGCTCAGTGCTTGGTGTGCTGGGTGCTCAGTACTCCGGGTGCTGGGTGCTCAGTACTCGGGTGCTGGGTGCTCAGTGCTCAGGGTGCTGGGTGCTCAGTGCTCGGGGTGCTGGGTGCTCAGTGCTCAGGGTGCTTGGTGCTCAGTGCTCGGGGTGCTGGGTGCTCATTGCTCAGTACTCAGGGTGCTGGGTGCTCAGTGCTCGGGGTGCTGGGTGCTCAGTGATCAGTACTCAGGGTGCTGGGTGCTCAGTGCTCAGGGTGCTGGGTGCTCAGTGCTCAGGGTGCTGGGTGCTCAGTCCTCAGGATGCTGGGTGCTCAGTGCTCAGGGTGCTGGGTGCTCAGTCCTCAGGATGCTGGGTACTCAGTGCTCAGGGTGCTGGGTGCTCAGTACTCAGGGTGCTCAGTGCTCAGTACTCGGGTGCTGGGTGCTCAGTGCTCAGGGTGCTCGGTGCTCAGTACTCAGTGATCAGGGTGCTCTGTGCTCAGTGCTCAGGGTGCTGGGTGCTCAGTGCTCAGGGTGCTCGGTGCTCAGTACTCAGGGTGCTGGGTGCTCAGTGCTCGGGGTGCTCGGTACTCAGTACGTTGGGTGCTCACTACTCAGGGTGCTGGGTGCTCAGTGCTCAGGGTGCTGGGTGCTCAGTGCTCAGGGTGCTGGGTGCTCAGTGCTCGGGGTGCTGGGTGCTCAGTGCTCAGGGTGCTGGGTTCTCAGTGCTCGGGGAGCTGGATGCTCAGTGCTCGGGGTGCTGGGTGCTCAGTACTCAGGGTGCTGGGTGCTCAGTACTCAGGGTGCTGGGTGCTCAGTACTCGGGTGCTGGGTGCTCAGTGCTCAGGGTGCTGGGTGCTCAGTGCTCGGGGTGCTGGGTGCTCAGTGCTCAGGGTGCTTGGTGCTCAGTGCTCGGGGTGCTGGGTGCTCAGTGCTCAGTACTCAGGGTGCTGGGTGCTCAGTGCTCGGGGTGCTGGGTGCTCAGTGATCAGTACTCAGGGTGCTGGGTGCTCAGTGCTCAGGGTGCTGGGTGCTCAGTGCTCAGGGTGCTGGGTGCTCAGTCCTCAGGATGCTGGGTACTCAGTGCTCAGGGTGCTGGGTGCTCAGTACTCAGGGTGCTCAGTGCTCAGTACTCGGGGTGCTGGGTGCTCAGTGCTCAGGGTGCTCACTGCTCAGTACTCGGGGTGCTGGGTGCTCAGTGCTCAGTGCTCGGGGTGCTGGGCGCACATTCTCGGGGTGCTGGGTGCTCAGTGTTCGGGGTGCTGGGTGCTCAATACTCAGGGTGCTTGGTGCTCATTGCTCAGGGTGCTGGGTGCTCAGTACTCAGGGTGCTTGGTGCTCATTGCACAGGGTGCTGGGTGCTCAATACTCAGGGTGCTGGGAGCTCAGTGCTCAGGGTGATCGGTGCTCAGTACTCAGAGTGCTCAGTACTCATGGTGCTAGGTGCTCAGTACTCAGGGTGCTGAGTGCTCAGTACTCAGGGTGCTGGGTGCTCAGTACTCAGGGTGCTGGGTGCTCAGTGCTCAGGGTGCTGGGTGATCAGTGCTCAGGGTGCTGGGTGCTCAGTGCTAGGGGTGCTGGGTGCTCAGTACTCAGGGTGCTGGGTGCTCAGTGCTCGGGGTGCTCGGTGCTCAGTACGTTGGGTGCTCACAACTCAGGGTGCTGGGTGCTCAGTGCTCAGGGTGCTGGGTGCTCAGTACTCAGGGTGCTGGTTGCTCAGTACTCAGGGTGCTCAGTGCTCAGTACTCAGGGTGCTCAGTGCTCAGTACTCAGTGTGCTCAATGCTCAGGGTGCTGGGTGCTCAGTCCTCAGGGTGCTGGGTGCTCAGTGCTCAGGGTGCTCGGTGCTCAGTGCTCAGGGTGCTGGGTGCTCAGTACTCAGGGTGCTGGGTGCTCAGTGCTCGGGGTGCTGGGTGCTCAGTACTCAGGGTGCTGGGTGCTCAGTACTCAGGGTGCTGGGTGCTCAGTGCTCAGGGTGCTGGCTGATCAGTGCTCAGGGTGCTGGGTGCTCAGTGCTCAGGGTGCTGGGTGCTCAGTGCTCGGGGTGCTGGGTGCTCAGTACTCAGGGTGCTGGGTGCTCAGTGCTTGGGGTGCTCGGTGCTCAGTACGTTGGGTGCTCACTACTCAGGGTGCTGGGTGCTCAGTGCTCAGGATGCTGGGTGCTCAGTGCTCAGGGTGCTCGGTGCTCATTGCTCAGGGTCCTGGGTGCTCAGTACTCAGGGTGCTCGTTGCTCAGTACTCAGGGTGCTCAGTGCTCAGTACTCAGGGTGCTCAGTGCTCAGTACTCAGGGTGCTCAGTGCTTAGGGTGCTGGGTGCTCAGTCCTCAGTGTGCTGGGTGCTCAGTACTCGGGGTGCTGGGTGCTCTGTACTCAGGGTGCTGGTTGCTCAGTACTCAGGGTGCTGGCTGCTCAGTACTCAGGGTGCTGGGTGCTCAATACTCAGGGTGCTCAGTGCTTGGTGTGCTGGGTGCTCAGTACTCCGGGTGCTGGGTGCTCAGTGCTCAGGGTGCTCGGTGCTCAGTACTCAGTGATCAGGGTGCTCAGTGCTCAGTGCTCAGGGTGCTGGGTGCTCAGTGCTCAGGGTGCTGGGTGCTCAGTGCTCAGGGTGCTGGGTGCTCAGTACTCAGAGTGCTGGGTGCTCAGTGCTCGGGGTGCTGGGTGCTCAGTGCTCAGGGTGCTGGGTGCTCAGTACTCAGGGTGCTGGGTGCTCAGTACTAGGCGTGCTGGGTGCTCAGTACTCAGGGTGCTGGGTGCTCAGTAGTCAGGGTGCTGTGTGCTCAGTACTCGGGTGCTGGGTGCTCAGTGCTCAGGGTGCTCGGTGCTCAGTACTCAGTGATCAGGGTGCTCAGTGCTCAGTGCTCAGGGTGCTGGGTGCTCAGTGCTCAGGGTGCTCGGTGCTCAGTACTCAGGGTGCTGGGTGCTCAGTCCTCGGGGTGCTCGGTGCTCAGTACGTTGGGTGCTCACTACTCAGGGTGCTGGGTGCTCAGTGCTCAGGGTGCTGGGTGCTCAGTGCTCAGGGTGCTGGGTGCTCAGTGCTCGGGGTGCTGGGAGCTCAGTGCTCAGGGTGCTGGGTTCTCAGTGCTCGGGGAGCTGGATGCTCAGTGCTCGGGGTGCTGGGTGCTCAGTACTCAGGGTGCTGGGTGCTCAGTACTCAGGGTGCTGGGTGCTCAGTACTCGGGTGCTGGGTGCTCAGTGCTCAGGGTGCTGGGTGCTCAGTGCTCGGGGTGCTGGGTGCTCAGTGCTCAGGGTGCTGGGTGCTCAGTGCTCGGGGTGCTGGGTGCTCAGTGCTCAGTACTCAGGGTGCTGGGTGCTCAGTGCTCGGGGTGCTGGGTGCTCACTGATCAGTACTCAGGGTGCTGGGTGCTCAGTGCTCAGGGTGCTGGGTGCTCAGTGCTCAGGGTGCTGGGTGCTCAGTCCTCAGGATGCTGGGTACTCAGTGCTCAGGGTGCTGGGTGCTCAGTACTCAGGGTGCTCACTGCTCAGTACTCGGGGTGCTGGGTGCTCAGTGCTCAGTGCTCGGGGTGCTGGGTGCTCATTCTCGGGGTGCTGGGTGCTCAGTGTTCGGGGTGCTGGGTGCTCAGTACTCAGGGTGCTGGGTGCTCAGTGCTCAGGGTGCTGGGTGCTCAGTACTCCGGGTGCTTGGTGCTCATTGCTCAGGGTGCTGGGTGCTCAGTACTCAGGGTGCTGGGAGCTCAGTGCTCAGGGTGATCGGTGCTCAGTACTCAGAGTGCTCAGTACTCATGGTGCTGGGTGCTCAGTACTCAGGGTGCTGGGTGCTCAGTGCTCAGGGTGCTGGGTGCTCAGTCCTCAGGGTGCTCAGTGCTCAGGTTGCTGGGTGCTCAGTGCTCTGGGTGCTCGGTGCTCAGTACTCAGGGTGCTGAGTGCTCAGTACTCAGGGTGCTGGGTGCTCAGTACTCAGGGTGCTGGGTGCTCAGTGCTCAGGGTGCTGGGTGATCAGTGCTCAGGGTGCTGGGTGCTCAGTGCTCAGGGTGCTGGGTGCTCAGTGCTCGGGGTGCTGGGTGCTCAGTACTCAGGGTGCTGGGTGCTCAGTGCTCGGGGTGCTCGGTGCTCAGTACGTTGGGTGCTCACAACTCAGGGTGCTGGGTGCTCAGTGCTCAGGGTGCTGGGTGCTCAGTACTCAGGGTGCTGGTTGCTCAGTACTCAGGGTGCTCAGTGCTCAGTACTCAGGGTGCTCAGTGCTCAGTACTCAGGGTGCTCAGTGCTCAGGGTGCTGAGTGCTCAGTCCTCAGGGTGCTGGGTGCTCAGTGCTCAGGGTGCTCGGTGCTCAGTGCTCACGGTGCTGGGTGCTCAGTACTCAGGGTGCTGGGTGCTCAGTGCTCGGTGTGCTGGGTGCTCAGTACTCAGGGTGCTGGGTGCTCAGTACTCAGGGTGCTGGGTGTCCGTGCTCAGGGTGCTTGCTGATCAGTGCTCAGGGTGCTGGGTGCTCAGTGCTCAGGGTGCTGGGTGCTCAGTGCTCGGGGTGCTGGGTGCTCAGTACTGAGGGTGCTGGGTGCTCAGTGCTTGGGGTGCTCGGTGCTCAGTACGTTGGGTGCTCAGTGCTCGGTGTGCTGGGTGCTCAGTGCTCACGGTGCTGGGTGCTCAGTGCTCAGGGTGCTCGGTGCTCATTGCTCAGGGTCCTGGGTGCTCAGTACTCAGGGTGCTGGTTGCTCAGTACTCAGGGTGCTCAGTGCTCAGTACTCTGGGTGCTCAGTGCTCAGTACTCAGGGTGCTCAGTGCTCAGGGTGCTGGGTGCTCAGTCCTCAGGGTGCTGGGTGCTCAGTGCTCGGGGTGCTGGGTGCTCAATACTCAGGGTGCTCAGTGCTTGGGGTGCTGGGTGCTCAGTACTCCGTGTGCTGTGTGCTCAGGTCTCGGGGTGCTCGGTGCTCAGTACTCAGTGATCAGGGTGCTCAGTGCTCAGTGCTCAGGGTGCTGGGTTCTCAGTGCTCAGGGTGCTGGGTGCTCAGTGCTCAGGGTGCTGGGTGCTCAGTACTCAGGGTGCTGGGTGCTCAGTGCTCGGGGTGCTGGGTGCTCAGTGCTCATTGTGCTGGGTGCTCAGTACTCAGGGTGCTGGGTGCTCAGTGCTCGGGGTGCTGGGTGCTCAGTACTCAGGGTGCTGGGTGCTCAGTACTCAGGGTGCTGTGTGCTCAGTACTCGAGTGCTGGGTGCTCAGTGCTCAGGGTGCTGGGTGCTCAGTGCTCGGGGTGCTGGGTGCTCAGTGCTCAGTACTCAGGGTGCTGGGTGCTCAGTGCTCGGGGTGCTGGGTGCTCAGTGCTCAGTACTCAGGGTGCTGGGTGCTCAGTGCTCAGGGTGCTGGGTGCTCAGTACTCAGGGTGCTGGGTGCTCAGTGCTCAGGGTGCTGGGTGCTCAGTACTCAGGGTGCTGGGTGCTCAGTGCTCAGGGTGCTCGGTGCTCATTGCTCAGGGTCCTGGGTGCTCAGTACTCAGGGTGCTGGTTGCTCAGTACTCAGGGTGCTCAGTGCACAGTACTCAGGGTGCTCAGTGCTCAGTACTCAGGGTGCTCAGTGCTCAGGGTGCTGGGTGCTCAGTCCTCAGGGTGCTGGGTGCTCAATACTCGGGGTGCTGGGTGCTCTGTACTCAGGGTGCTGGTTGCTCAGTACTCAGGGTGCTGGCTGCTCAGTACTCAGGGTGCTGGGTGCTCAATACTCAGGGTGCTCAGTGCTTGGTGTGCTGGGTGCAAAGTACTCCGGGTGCTGGGTGCTCAGTTCTCGGGGTGCTCGGTGCTCAGTACTCAGTGATCAGGGTGCTCAGTGCTCAGTGCTCAGGGTGCTGGGTGCTCAGTGCTCAGGGTGCTGGGTGCTCAGTGCTCAGGGTGCTGGGTGCTCAGTACTCAGAGTGCTGGGTGCTCAGTGCTCGGGGTGCTGGGTGCTCAGTGCTCAGGGTGCTGGGTGCTCAGTACTCAGGGTGCTGGGTGCTCAGTACTAGGGGTGCTGGGTGCTCAGTACTCAGGGTGCTGGGTGCTCAGTAGTCAGGGTGCTGTGTGCTCAGTACTCGGGTGCTGGGTGCTCAGTGCTCAGGGTGCTCGGAGCTCAGTACTCAGTGATCAGGGTGCTCAGTGCTCAGTGCTCAGGGTGCTGGGTGCTCAGTGCTCAGGGTGCTCGGTGCTCAGTACTCAGGGTGCTGGGTGCTCAGTGCTCGGGGTGCTCGGTGCTCAGTACGTTGGGTGCTCACTACTCAGGGTGCTGGGTGCTCAGTGCTCAGGGTGCTGGGTGCTCAGTGCTCAGGGTGCTGGGTGCTCAGTGCTCGGGATGCTGGGTGCTCAGTGCTCAGGGTGCTGG
Source organism: Microtus oregoni (assembly GCF_018167655.1). NCBI lineage: Eukaryota > Metazoa > Chordata > Mammalia > Rodentia > Cricetidae > Microtus > Microtus oregoni. The sequence continues at coordinate 21,432 of NW_024544126.1, read as the reverse complement.
GTTCTCAGTGCTCGGGGAGCTGGATGCTCAGTGCTCGGGGTGCTGGGTGCTCAGTACTCAGGGTGCTGGGTGCTCAGTACTCAGGGTGCTGGGTGCTCAGTACTCGGGTGCTGGGTGCTCAGTGCTCAGGGTGCTGGGTGCTCAGTGCTCGGGGTGCTGGGTGCTCAGTGCTCAGGGTGCTGGGTGCTCAGTGCTCGGGGTGCTGGGTGCTCAGTGCTCAGTACTCAGGGTGCTGGGTGCTCAGTGCTCGGGGTGCTGGGTGCTCAGTGATCAGTACTCAGGGTGCTGGGTGCTCAGTGCTCAGGGTGCTGGGTGCTCAGTGCTCAGGGTGCTGGGTGCTCAGTCCTCAGGATGCTGGGTACTCAGTGCTCAGGGTGCTGGGTGCTCAGTACTCAGGGTGCTCAGTGCTCAGTACTCGGGGAGCTGGGTGCTCAGTGCTCAGGGTGCTCTCTGCTCAGTACTCGGGGTGCTGGGTGCTCAGTGCTCAGTGCTCGGGGCGCTGGGTGCTCATTCTCGGGGTGCTGGGTGCTCAGTGTTCGGGGTGCTGGGTGCTCAGTACTCAGGGTGCTGGGTGCTCAGTGCTCAGGGTGCTGGGTGCTCAGTACTCCGGGTGCTTGGTGCTCATTGCTCAGGGTGCTGGGTGCTCAGTACTCAGGGTGCTGGGAGCTCAGTGCTCAGGGTGATCGGTGCTCAGTACTCAGAGTGCTCAGTACTCATGGTGCTGGGTGCTCAGTACTCAGGGTGCTGGGTGCTCAGTGCTCAGGGTGCTGGGTGCTCAGTCCTCAGGGTGCTCAGTGCTCAGGTTGCTGGGTGCTCAGTGCTCTGGGTGCTCGGTGCTCAGTACTCAGGGTGCTGAGTGCTCAGTACTCAGGGTGCTGGGTGCTCAGTACTCAGGGTGCTGGGTGCTCAGTGCTCAGGGTCCTGGGTGATCAGTGCTCAGGGTGCTGGGTGCTCAGTGCTCAGGGTGCTGGGTGCTCAGTGCTCAGGGTGCTGGGTGCTCAGTGCTCGGGGTGCTCGGTGCTCAGTACGTTGGGTGCTCACAACTCAGGGTGCTGGGTGCTCAGTGCTCAGGGTGCTGGGTGCTCAGTACTCAGGGTGCTGGTTGCTCAGTACTCAGGGTGCTCAGTGCTCAGTACTCAGGGTGCTCAGTGCTCAGTACTCAGGGTGCTCAGTGCTCAGGGTGCTGGGTGCTCAGTCCTCAGGGTGCTGGGTGCTCAGTGCTCAGGGTGCTCGGTGCTCAGTGCTCAGGGTGCTGGGTGCTCAGTACTCAGGGTGCTGGGTGCTCAGTGCTCGGGGTGCTGGGTGCTCAGTACTCAGGGTGCTGGGTGCTCAGTACTCAGGGTGCTGGGTGCTCAGTGCTCAGGGTGCTGGCTGATCAGTGCTCAGGGTGCTGGGTGCTCAGTGCTCAGGGTGCTGGGTGCTCAGTGCTCGGGGTGCTGGGTGCTCAGTAATGAGGGTGCTGGGTGCTCAGTGCTTGGGGTGCTCGGTGCTCATTGCTTAGGGTCCTGGGTGCTCAGTACTCAGGGTGCTGGTTGCTCAGTACTCAGGGTGCTCAGTGCTCAGTACTCAGGGTGCTCAGTGCTCAGTATTCAGGGTGCTCAGTGCTCAGGGTGCTGGGTGCTCAGTCCTCAGGGTGCTGGGTGCTCAGTGCTCGGGGTGCTGGGTGCTCTGTACTCAGGGTGCTGGTTGCTCAGTACTCAGGGTGCTGGCTGCTCAGTACTCAGGGTGCTGGGTGCTCAATACTCAGGGTGCTCAGTGCTTGGGGTGCTGGGTGCTCAGTACTCCGGGTGCTGTGTGCTCAGGTCTCGGGGTGCTCGGTGCTCAGTACTCAGTGATCAGGGTGCTCAGTGCTCAGTGCTCAGGGTGCTGGGTTCTCAGTGCTCAGGGTGCTGGGTGCTCAGTGCTCAGGGTGCTGGGTGCTCAGTACTCAGGGTGCTGGGTGTTCAGTGCTCGGGGTGCTGGGTGCTCAGTGCTCATTGTGCTGGGTGCTCAGTACTCAGGGTGCTGGGTGCTCAGTGCTCGGGGTGCTGGGTGCTCAGTACTCAGGGTGCTGGGTGCTCAGTACTCAGGGTGCTGTGTGCTCAGTACTCGGGTGCTGGGTGCTCAGTGCTCAGGGTGCTGGGTGCTCAGTGCTCGGGGTGCTGGGTGCTCATTGCTCAGTACTCAGGGTGCTGGGTGCTCATTGCTCGGGGTGCTGGGTGCTCAGTGCTCAGTACTCAGGGTGCTGGGTGCTCAGTGCTCAGGGTGCTCGGTGCTCAGTACTCAGGGTGCTGGGTGCTCAGTGCTCGGGGTGCTCGGTACTCAGTACGTTGGGTGCTCACTACTCAGGGTGCTGGGTGCTCAGTGCTCAGGGTGCTGGGTGCTCAGTGCTCAGGGTGCTGGGTGCTCAGTGCTCGGGGTGCTGGGTGCTCAGTGCTCAGGGTGCTGGGTTCTCAGTGCTCGGGGAGCTGGATGCTCAGTGCTCGGGGTGCTGGGTGCTCAGTACTCAGGGTGCTGGGTGCTCAGTACTCAGGGTGCTGGGTGCTCAGTACTCGGGTGCTGGGTGCTCAGTGCTCAGGGTGCTGGGTGCTCAGTGCTCGGGGTGCTGGGTGCTCAGTGCTCAGGGTGCTTGGTGCTCAGTGCTCGGGGTGCTGGGTGCTCAGTGCTCAGTACTCAGGGTGCTGGGTGCTCAGTGCTCGGGGTGCTGGGTGCTCAGTGATCAGTACTCAGGGTGCTGGGTGCTCAGTGCTCAGGGTGCTGGGTGCTCAGTGCTCAGGGTGCTGGGTGCTCAGTCCTCAGGATGCTGGGTACTCAGTGCTCAGGGTGCTGGGTGCTCAGTACTCAGGGTGCTCAGTGCTCAGTACTCGGGGTGCTGGGTGCTCAGTGCTCAGGGTGCTCACTGCTCAGTACTCGGGGTGCTGGGTGCTCAGTGCTCAGTGCTCGGGGTGCTGGGCGCTCATTCTCGGGGTGCTGGGTGCTCAGTGTTCGGGGTGCTGGGTGCTCAATACTCAGGGTGCTTGGTGCTCATTGCTCAGGGTGCTGGGTGCTCAGTACTCAGGGTGCTTGGTGCTCATTGCACAGGGTGCTGGGTGCTCAATACTCAGGGTGCTGGGAGCTCAGTGCTCAGGGTGATCGGTGCTCAGTACTCAGAGTGCTCAGTACTCATGGTGCTAGGTGCTCAGTACTCAGGGTGCTGAGTGCTCAGTACTCAGGGTGCTGGGTGCTCAGTACTCAGGGTGCTGGGTGCTCAGTGCTCAGGGTGCTGGGTGATCAGTGCTCAGGGTGCTGGGTGCTCAGTGCTAGGGGTGCTGGGTGCTCAGTACTCAGGGTGCTGGGTGCTCAGTGCTCGGGGTGCTCGGTGCTCAGTACGTTGGGTGCTCACAACTCAGGGTGCTGGGTGCTCAGTGCTCAGGGTGCTGGGTGCTCAGTACTCAGGGTGCTGGTTGCTCAGTACTCAGGGTGCTCAGTGCTCAGTACTCAGGGTGCTCAGTGCTCAGTACTCAGTGTGCTCAATGCTCAGGGTGCTGGGTGCTCAGTCCTCAGGGTGCTGGGTGCTCAGTGCTCAGGGTGCTCGGTGCTCAGTGCTCAGGGTGCTGGGTGCTCAGTACTCAGGGTGCTGGGTGCTCAGTGCTCGGGGTGCTGGGTGCTCAGTACTCAGGGTGCTGGGTGCTCAGTACTCAGGGTGCTGGGTGCTCAGTGCTCAGGGTGCTGGCTGATCAGTGCTCAGGGTGCTGGGTGCTCAGTGCTCAGGGTGCTGGGTGCTCAGTGCTCGGGGTGCTGGGTGCTCAGTACTCAGGGTGCTGGGTGCTCAGTGCTTGGGGTGCTCGGTGCTCAGTACGTTGGGTGCTCACTACTCAGGGTGCTGGGTGCTCAGTGCTCAGGGTGCTGGGTGCTCAGTGCTCAGGGTGCTCGGTGCTCATTGCTCAGGGTCCTGGGTGCTCAGTACTCAGGGTGCTCGTTGCTCAGTACTCAGGGTGCTCAGTGCTCAGTACTCAGGGTGCTCAGTGCTCAGTACTCAGGGTGCTCAGTGCTTAGGGTGCTGGGTGCTCAGTCCTCAGTGTGCTGGGTGCTCAGTACTCGGGGTGCTGGGTGCTCTGTACTCAGGGTGCTGGTTGCTCAGTACTCAGGGTGCTGGCTGCTCAGTACTCAGGGTGCTGGGTGCTCAATACTCAGGGTGCTCAGTGCTTGGTGTGCTGGGTGCTCAGTACTCCGGGTGCTGGGTGCTCAGTGCTCAGGGTGCTCGGTGCTCAGTACTCAGTGATCAGGGTGCTCAGTGCTCAGTGCTCAGGGTGCTGGGTGCTCAGTGCTCAGGGTGCTGGGTGCTCAGTGCTCAGGGTGCTGGGTGCTCAGTACTCAGAGTGCTGGGTGCTCAGTGCTCGGGGTGCTGGGTGCTCAGTGCTCAGGGTGCTGGGTGCTCAGTACTCAGGGTGCTGGGTGCTCAGTACTAGGCGTGCTGGGTGCTCAGTACTCAGGGTGCTGGGTGCTCAGTAGTCAGGGTGCTGTGTGCTCAGTACTCGGGTGCTGGGTGCTCAGTGCTCAGGGTGCTCGGTGCTCAGTACTCAGTGATCAGGGTGCTCAGTGCTCAGTGCTCAGGGTGCTGGGTGCTCAGTGCTCAGGGTGCTCGGTGCTCAGTACTCAGGGTGCTGGGTGCTCAGTCCTCGGGGTGCTCGGTGCTCAGTACGTTGGGTGCTCACTACTCAGGGTGCTGGGTGCTCAGTGCTCAGGGTGCTGGGTGCTCAGTGCTCAGGGTGCTGGGTGCTCAGTGCTCGGGGTGCTGGGAGCTCAGTGCTCAGGGTGCTGGGTTCTCAGTGCTCGGGGAGCTGGATGCTCAGTGCTCGGGGTGCTGGGTGCTCAGTACTCAGGGTGCTGGGTGCTCAGTACTCAGGGTGCTGGGTGCTCAGTACTCGGGTGCTGGGTGCTCAGTGCTCAGGGTGCTGGGTGCTCAGTGCTCGGGGTGCTGGGTGCTCAGTGCTCAGGGTGCTGGGTGCTCAGTGCTCGGGGTGCTGGGTGCTCAGTGCTCAGTACTCAGGGTGCTGGGTGCTCAGTGCTCGGGGTGCTGGGTGCTCACTGATCAGTACTCAGGGTGCTGGGTGCTCAGTGCTCAGGGTGCTGGGTGCTCAGTGCTCAGGGTGCTGGGTGCTCAGTCCTCAGGATGCTGGGTACTCAGTGCTCAGGGTGCTGGGTGCTCAGTACTCAGGGTGCTCACTGCTCAGTACTCGGGGTGCTGGGTGCTCAGTGCTCAGTGCTCGGGGTGCTGGGTGCTCATTCTCGGGGTGCTGGGTGCTCAGTGTTCGGGGTGCTGGGTGCTCAGTACTCAGGGTGCTGGGTGCTCAGTGCTCAGGGTGCTGGGTGCTCAGTACTCCGGGTGCTTGGTGCTCATTGCTCAGGGTGCTGGGTGCTCAGTACTCAGGGTGCTGGGAGCTCAGTGCTCAGGGTGATCGGTGCTCAGTACTCAGAGTGCTCAGTACTCATGGTGCTGGGTGCTCAGTACTCAGGGTGCTGGGTGCTCAGTGCTCAGGGTGCTGGGTGCTCAGTCCTCAGGGTGCTCAGTGCTCAGGTTGCTGGGTGCTCAGTGCTCTGGGTGCTCGGTGCTCAGTACTCAGGGTGCTGAGTGCTCAGTACTCAGGGTGCTGGGTGCTCAGTACTCAGGGTGCTGGGTGCTCAGTGCTCAGGGTGCTGGGTGATCAGTGCTCAGGGTGCTGGGTGCTCAGTGCTCAGGGTGCTGGGTGCTCAGTGCTCGGGGTGCTGGGTGCTCAGTACTCAGGGTGCTGGGTGCTCAGTGCTCGGGGTGCTCGGTGCTCAGTACGTTGGGTGCTCACAACTCAGGGTGCTGGGTGCTCAGTGCTCAGGGTGCTGGGTGCTCAGTACTCAGGGTGCTGGTTGCTCAGTACTCAGGGTGCTCAGTGCTCAGTACTCAGGGTGCTCAGTGCTCAGTACTCAGGGTGCTCAGTGCTCAGGGTGCTGAGTGCTCAGTCCTCAGGGTGCTGGGTGCTCAGTGCTCAGGGTGCTCGGTGCTCAGTGCTCACGGTGCTGGGTGCTCAGTACTCAGGGTGCTGGGTGCTCAGTGCTCGGTGTGCTGGGTGCTCAGTACTCAGGGTGCTGGGTGCTCAGTACTCAGGGTGCTGGGTGTCCGTGCTCAGGGTGCTTGCTGATCAGTGCTCAGGGTGCTGGGTGCTCAGTGCTCAGGGTGCTGGGTGCTCAGTGCTCGGGGTGCTGGGTGCTCAGTACTGAGGGTGCTGGGTGCTCAGTGCTTGGGGTGCTCGGTGCTCAGTACGTTGGGTGCTCAGTGCTCGGTGTGCTGGGTGCTCAGTGCTCACGGTGCTGGGTGCTCAGTGCTCAGGGTGCTCGGTGCTCATTGCTCAGGGTCCTGGGTGCTCAGTACTCAGGGTGCTGGTTGCTCAGTACTCAGGGTGCTCAGTGCTCAGTACTCTGGGTGCTCAGTGCTCAGTACTCAGGGTGCTCAGTGCTCAGGGTGCTGGGTGCTCAGTCCTCAGGGTGCTGGGTGCTCAGTGCTCGGGGTGCTGGGTGCTCAATACTCAGGGTGCTCAGTGCTTGGGGTGCTGGGTGCTCAGTACTCCGTGTGCTGTGTGCTCAGGTCTCGGGGTGCTCGGTGCTCAGTACTCAGTGATCAGGGTGCTCAGTGCTCAGTGCTCAGGGTGCTGGGTTCTCAGTGCTCAGGGTGCTGGGTGCTCAGTGCTCAGGGTGCTGGGTGCTCAGTACTCAGGGTGCTGGGTGCTCAGTGCTCGGGGTGCTGGGTGCTCAGTGCTCATTGTGCTGGGTGCTCAGTACTCAGGGTGCTGGGTGCTCAGTGCTCGGGGTGCTGGGTGCTCAGTACTCAGGGTGCTGGGTGCTCAGTACTCAGGGTGCTGTGTGCTCAGTACTCGAGTGCTGGGTGCTCAGTGCTCAGGGTGCTGGGTGCTCAGTGCTCGGGGTGCTGGGTGCTCAGTGCTCAGTACTCAGGGTGCTGGGTGCTCAGTGCTCGGGGTGCTGGGTGCTCAGTGCTCAGTACTCAGGGTGCTGGGTGCTCAGTGCTCAGGGTGCTGGGTGCTCAGTACTCAGGGTGCTGGGTGCTCAGTGCTCAGGGTGCTGGGTGCTCAGTACTCAGGGTGCTGGGTGCTCAGTGCTCAGGGTGCTCGGTGCTCATTGCTCAGGGTCCTGGGTGCTCAGTACTCAGGGTGCTGGTTGCTCAGTACTCAGGGTGCTCAGTGCACAGTACTCAGGGTGCTCAGTGCTCAGTACTCAGGGTGCTCAGTGCTCAGGGTGCTGGGTGCTCAGTCCTCAGGGTGCTGGGTGCTCAATACTCGGGGTGCTGGGTGCTCTGTACTCAGGGTGCTGGTTGCTCAGTACTCAGGGTGCTGGCTGCTCAGTACTCAGGGTGCTGGGTGCTCAATACTCAGGGTGCTCAGTGCTTGGTGTGCTGGGTGCAAAGTACTCCGGGTGCTGGGTGCTCAGTTCTCGGGGTGCTCGGTGCTCAGTACTCAGTGATCAGGGTGCTCAGTGCTCAGTGCTCAGGGTGCTGGGTGCTCAGTGCTCAGGGTGCTGGGTGCTCAGTGCTCAGGGTGCTGGGTGCTCAGTACTCAGAGTGCTGGGTGCTCAGTGCTCGGGGTGCTGGGTGCTCAGTGCTCAGGGTGCTGGGTGCTCAGTACTCAGGGTGCTGGGTGCTCAGTACTAGGGGTGCTGGGTGCTCAGTACTCAGGGTGCTGGGTGCTCAGTAGTCAGGGTGCTGTGTGCTCAGTACTCGGGTGCTGGGTGCTCAGTGCTCAGGGTGCTCGGAGCTCAGTACTCAGTGATCAGGGTGCTCAGTGCTCAGTGCTCAGGGTGCTGGGTGCTCAGTGCTCAGGGTGCTCGGTGCTCAGTACTCAGGGTGCTGGGTGCTCAGTGCTCGGGGTGCTCGGTGCTCAGTACGTTGGGTGCTCACTACTCAGGGTGCTGGGTGCTCAGTGCTCAGGGTGCTGGGTGCTCAGTGCTCAGGGTGCTGGGTGCTCAGTGCTCGGGATGCTGGGTGCTCAGTGCTCAGGGTGCTGGGTTCTCAGTGCTCGGGGAGCTGGATGCTCAGTGCTCGGGGTGCTGGGTGCTCAGTACTCAGGGTGCTGGGTGCTCAGTACTCAGGGTGCTGGGTGCTCAGTACTCGGGTGCTGGGTGCTCAGTGCTCAGGGTGCTGGGTGCTCAGTGCTCGGGGTGCTGGGTGCTCAGTGCTCAGGGTGCTGGGTGCTCAGTGCTCGGGGTGCTGGGTGCTCAGTGCTCAGTACTCAGGGTGCTGGGTGCTCAGTGCTCGGGGTGCTGGGTGCTCAGTGATCAGTACTCAGGGTGCTGGGTGCTCAGTGCTCAGGGTGCTGGGTGCTCAGTGCTCAGGGTGCTGGGTGCTCAGTCCTCAGGATGCTGGGTACTCAGTGCTCAGGGTGCTGGGTGCTCAGTACTCAGGGTGCTCAGTGCTCAGTACTCGGGGAGCTGGGTGCTCAGTGCTCAGGGTGCTCTCTGCTCAGTACTCGGGGTGCTGGGTGCTCAGTGCTCAGTGCTCGGGGCGCTGGGTGCTCATTCTCGGGGTGCTGGGTGCTCAGTGTTCGGGGTGCTGGGTGCTCAGTACTCAGGGTGCTGGGTGCTCAGTGCTCAGGGTGCTGGGTGCTCAGTACTCCGGGTGCTTGGTGCTCATTGCTCAGGGTGCTGGGTGCTCAGTACTCAGGGTGCTGGGAGCTCAGTGCTCAGGGTGATCGGTGCTCAGTACTCAGAGTGCTCAGTACTCATGGTGCTGGGTGCTCAGTACTCAGGGTGCTGGGTGCTCAGTGCTCAGGGTGCTGGGTGCTCAGTCCTCAGGGTGCTCAGTGCTCAGGTTGCTGGGTGCTCAGTGCTCTGGGTGCTCGGTGCTCAGTACTCAGGGTGCTGAGTGCTCAGTACTCAGGGTGCTGGGTGCTCAGTACTCAGGGTGCTGGGTGCTCAGTGCTCAGGGTCCTGGGTGATCAGTGCTCAGGGTGCTGGGTGCTCAGTGCTCAGGGTGCTGGGTGCTCAGTGCTCAGGGTGCTGGGTGCTCAGTGCTCGGGGTGCTCGGTGCTCAGTACGTTGGGTGCTCACAACTCAGGGTGCTGGGTGCTCAGTGCTCAGGGTGCTGGGTGCTCAGTACTCAGGGTGCTGGTTGCTCAGTACTCAGGGTGCTCAGTGCTCAGTACTCAGGGTGCTCAGTGCTCAGTACTCAGGGTGCTCAGTGCTCAGGGTGCTGGGTGCTCAGTCCTCAGGGTGCTGGGTGCTCAGTGCTCAGGGTGCTCGGTGCTCAGTGCTCAGGGTGCTGGGTGCTCAGTACTCAGGGTGCTGGGTGCTCAGTGCTCGGGGTGCTGGGTGCTCAGTACTCAGGGTGCTGGGTGCTCAGTACTCAGGGTGCTGGGTGCTCAGTGCTCAGGGTGCTGGCTGATCAGTGCTCAGGGTGCTGGGTGCTCAGTGCTCAGGGTGCTGGGTGCTCAGTGCTCGGGGTGCTGGGTGCTCAGTAATGAGGGTGCTGGGTGCTCAGTGCTTGGGGTGCTCGGTGCTCATTGCTTAGGGTCCTGGGTGCTCAGTACTCAGGGTGCTGGTTGCTCAGTACTCAGGGTGCTCAGTGCTCAGTACTCAGGGTGCTCAGTGCTCAGTATTCAGGGTGCTCAGTGCTCAGGGTGCTGGGTGCTCAGTCCTCAGGGTGCTGGGTGCTCAGTGCTCGGGGTGCTGGGTGCTCTGTACTCAGGGTGCTGGTTGCTCAGTACTCAGGGTGCTGGCTGCTCAGTACTCAGGGTGCTGGGTGCTCAATACTCAGGGTGCTCAGTGCTTGGGGTGCTGGGTGCTCAGTACTCCGGGTGCTGTGTGCTCAGGTCTCGGGGTGCTCGGTGCTCAGTACTCAGTGATCAGGGTGCTCAGTGCTCAGTGCTCAGGGTGCTGGGTTCTCAGTGCTCAGGGTGCTGGGTGCTCAGTGCTCAGGGTGCTGGGTGCTCAGTACTCAGGGTGCTGGGTGTTCAGTGCTCGGGGTGCTGGGTGCTCAGTGCTCATTGTGCTGGGTGCTCAGTACTCAGGGTGCTGGGTGCTCAGTGCTCGGGGTGCTGGGTGCTCAGTACTCAGGGTGCTGGGTGCTCAGTACTCAGGGTGCTGTGTGCTCAGTACTCGGGTGCTGGGTGCTCAGTGCTCAGGGTGCTGGGTGCTCAGTGCTCGGGGTGCTGGGTGCTCATTGCTCAGTACTCAGGGTGCTGGGTGCTCATTGCTCGGGGTGCTGGGTGCTCAGTGCTCAGTACTCAGGGTGCTGGGTGCTCAGTGCTCAGGGTGCTGGGTGCTCAGTGCTCAGGGTGCTGGGTGCTCAGTGCTTAGGGTGCTGGGTACTCAGTACTCAGTACTCAGGGTGCTGGGTGCTCAGTGCTCGGGGTGCTGGATGCTCAGTACTCAGGGTGCTGGGTGCTCAGTAGTCAGGGTGCTGTGTGCTCAGTACTCGGGTGCTGGGTGCTCAGTGCTCAGGGTGCTCGGTGCTCAGTACTCAGTGATCAGGGTGCTCAGTGCTCAGTGCTCAGGGTGCTGGGTGCTCAGTGCTCAGGGTGCTCGGTGCTCAGTACTCAGGGTGCTGGGTGCTCAGTGCTCGGGGTGCTCGGTGCTCAGTACGTTGGGTGCACACTACTCAGGGTGCTGGGTGCTCAGTGCTCAGGGTGCTGGGTGCTCAGTGCTCAGGGTGCTGGGTGCTCAGTGCTCGGGGTGCTGGGTGCTCAGTGCTCAGGGTGCTGGGTTCTCAGTGCTCGGGGAGCTGGATGCTCAGTGCTCGGGGTGCTGGGTGCTCAGTACTCAGGGTGCTGGGTGCTCAGTACTCAGGGTGCTGGGTGCTCAGTACTCGGGTGCTGGGTGCTCAGTGCTCAGGGTGCTGGGTGCTCAGTGCTCGGGGTGCTGGGTGCTCAGTGCTCAGGGTGCTGGGTGCTCAGTGCTCGGGGTGCTGGGTGCTCTGTGCTCAGTACTCAGGGTGCTGGGTGCTCAGTGCTCGGGGTGCTGGGTGCTCAGTGATCAGTACTCAGGGTGCTGGGTGCTCAGTGCTCAGGGTGCTGGGTGCTCAGTGCTCAGGGTGCTGGGTGCTCAGTCCTCAGGATGCTGGGTACTCAGTGCTCAGGGTGCGGGGTGCTCAGTACTCAGGGTGCTCAGTGCTCAGTACTCGGGGTGCTGGGTGCTCAGTGCTCAGGGTGCTCACTGCTCTGTACTCGGGGTGCTGGGTGCTCAGTGCTCAGTGCTCGGGGTGCTGGGTGCTCATTCTCGGGGTGCTGGGTGCTCAGTGTTCGGGGTGCTGGGTGCTCAGTACTCAGGGTGCTGGGTGCTCAGTGCTCAGGGTGCTGGATGCTCAGTGCTCAGTACTCAGGGTGCTGGGTGCTCAGTGCTCAGGGTGCTGTGTGCTCAGTGCTCAGGGTGCTGGGTGCTCAGTGCTCAGGGTGCTGGGTACTCAGTGCACAGGGTGCTGGGTGCTCAGTACTCAGGGTGCTGGGTGCTCAGTGCTCCGGGTGCTATGTGCTCAGTGCTCGCGGTGCTGGGTGCTCAGTGCTCAGGGTGCTCGGTGCTCAGTGCTCAGGGTGCTGGGTGCTCAGTACTCAGGGTGCTGGGTGCTCAGTGCTCGGGGTGCTGGGTGCTCAGTACTCAGGGTGCTGGGTGCTCAGTACTCAGGGTGCTGGGTGCTCAGTGCTCAGGGTGCTGGCTGATCAGTGCTCAGGGTGCTGGGTGCTCAGTGCTCAGGGTGCTGGGTGCTCAGTGCTCGGGGTGCTGGGTGCTCAGTGCTCAGGGTGCTGGGTGCTCAGTGCTTGGGGTGCTCGGTGCTCAGTATGTTGGTTGCTCACTACTCAGGGTGCTGGGTGCTCAGTGCTCAGGTTGCTGGGTGCTCAGTGCTCAGGGTGCTCGGTGCTCATTGCTCAGGGTCCTGGGTGCTCAGTACTCAGGGTGCTGGTTGCTCAGTGCTTGGGGTGCTCGGTGCTCAGTATGTTGGGTGCTCACTACTCAGGGTGCTCAGTGCTCAGTACTCAGGGTGCTCAGTGCTCAGTACTCAGGGTGCTCAGTGCTCAGGGTGCTGGGTGCTCAGTCCTCAGGGTGCTGGCTGCTCAGTACTCAGGGTGCTGGGTGCTCAGTGCTCGGGGTGCTGGGTGCTCAGTACTCAGGGTGCTGGTTGCTCAGTACTCAGGGTGCTCAGTGCTCAGTACTCAGGGTGCTCAGTGCTCAGTACTCAGGGTGCTCAGTGCTCAGGGTGCTGGGTGCTCAGTCCTCAGGGTGCTGGCTGCTCAGTACTCAGGGTGCTGGGTGCTCAATACTCAGGGTGCTCAGTGCTTGGGGTGCTGGGTGCTCAGTACTCCGGGTGCTGTGTGCTCAGTTCTCGGGGTGCTCGGTGCTCAGTACTCAGAGATCAGGGTGCTCAGTGCTCAGTGCTCAGGGTGCTGGGTGCTCAGTGCTCAGGGTGCTGGGTGCTCAGTGCTCAGGGTGCTGGGTGCTCAGTACTCGGGTGCTGGGTGCTCAGGGTGCTGGGTGCTCAGTGCTCGGGGTGCTGGGTGCTCAGTGCTCAGTACTCAGGGTGCTGGGTGCTCAGTGCTCGGGGTGCTGGGTGCTCAGTGCTCAGTACTCAGGGTGCTGGGTGCTCAGTGCTCAGGGTGCTGGGTGCTCAGTGCTCAGGGTGTTGGGTGCTCAGTGCTCAGGGTGCTGGGTACTCAGTGCTCAGGGTGCTGCGTGCTCAGTACTCAGGGTGCTCAGTGCTCAGTACTCGGGGTGCTGGGTGCTCAGTGCTCGGGTGCTGCGTGCTCAGTGCTCAGTACTCAGGGTGCTGGGTGCTCAGTGCTCAGGGTGCTGGGTGCTCAGTGCTCAGGGCGCTCGGTGCTCAGTGCTCAGGGTGCTGGGTACTCAGTGCTCAGGGTGCTCGGTGCTCAGTGCTCAGGGTGCTCAGTGCTCGGGGTGCTCGGAGCTCAGTACTCAGGGTGCTGGGTGCTCAGTGCTCGGGGTGCTCGGTGCTCAGTACTCAGGGTGCTGGGTGCTCACTGCTCGGGGCGCTGGGTGGTCAGTGCTCAGTACTCAGGGTGCTGGGTGCTCAGTGCTCAGGGTGCTGTGTGCTCAGTGCTCAGGGTGCTGGGTGCTCAGTGCTCAGGGTGCTGGGTACACAGTGCTCAGGGTGCTGGGTGCTCAGTACTCAGGGTGCTGGGTGCTCAGTACTCAGGGTGCTGGGTGCTCAGTGCTCGGGGTGCTATGTGCTCAGTGCTCGCGGTGGTGGGTGCTCAGTGCTCAGGGTGCTCGGTGCTCAGTGCTCAGGGTGCTGGGTGCTCAGTACTCCGGGTGCTGGGTGCTCAGTGCTCGGGGTGCTAAGTGCTCAGTACTCAGTGTCCTGGGTGCTCAGTACTCAGGGTGCTGGGTGCTCAGTGCTCAGGGTGCTGGCTGATCAGTGCTCAGGGTGCTGGGTGCTCAGTGCTCAGGGTGCTGGGTGCTCAGTGCTCGGGGTGCTGGGTGCTCAGTACTCAGGGTGCTGGGTGCTCAGTGCTTGGGATGCTCGGTGCTCAGTACGTTGGGTGCTCACTACTCAGGGTGCTGGGTGCTCAGTGCTCAGGGTGCTGGGTGCTCAGTGCTCAGGGTGCTCGGTGCTCATTGCTCAGGGTCCTGGGTGCTCAGTACTCATTGTGCTGGTTGCTCAGTACTCAGGGTGCTCAGTGCTCAGTACTCAGGGTGCTCAGTGCTCAGTACTCAGGGTGCTCATTGCTCAGGGTGCTGGGTGCACAGTCCTCATGGTGCTGGGTGCTCAGTGCTCGTGGTGCTGGGTGCTCTGTACTCAGGGTGCTGGTTGCTCAGTACTCAGGGTGCTGGCTGCTCAGTACTCAGGGTGCTGGGTGCTCAATACTCAGGGTGCTCAGTGCTTGGGGTGCTGGGTGCTCAGTACTCCGGGTGCTGTGTGCTCAGTTCTCGGGGTGCTCGGTGCTCAGTACTCAGTGATCAGGGTGCTCAGTGCTCAGTGCTCAGGGTGCTGGGTGCTCAGTCCTCAGGATGCTGGGTGCTCAGTGCTCAGGGTGCTGGGTGCTCAGTCCTCAGGATGCTGGGTGTTCAGTACTCAGGGTGCTGGGTGCTCAGTCCTCAGGATGCTGGGTACTCAGTGCTCAGGGTGCTGGGTGCTCAGTACTCAGGGTGCTCAGTGCTCAGTACTCGGGGAGCTGGGTGCTCAGTGCTCAGGGTGCTCTCTGCTCAGTACTCGGGGTGCTGGGTGCTCAGTGCTCAGTGCTCGGGGCGCTGGGTGCTCATTCTCGGGGTGCTGGGTGCTCAGTGTTCGGGGTGCTGGGTGCTCAGTACTCAGGGTTCTGGGTGCTCAGTGCTCAGGGTGCTGGGTGCTCAGTACTCCGGGTGCTTGGTGCTCATTGCTCAGGGTGCTGGGTGCTCAGTACTCAGGGTGCTCAGTGCTCAGTACTCGGGTGCTGGGTGCTCAGTGCTCAGGGTGCTCGGTGCTCAGTACTCAGTGATCAGGGTGCTCTGTGCTCAGTGCTCAGGGTGCTGGGTGCTCAGTGCTCAGGGTGCTCGGTGCTCAGTACTCAGGGTGCTGGGTGCTCAGTGCTCGGGGTGCTCGGTACTCAGTACGTTGGGTGCTCACTACTCAGGGTGCTGGGTGCTCAGTGCTCAGGGTGCTGGGTGCTCAGTGCTCAGGGTGCTGGGTGCTCAGTGCTCGGGGTGCTGGGTGCTCAGTGCTCAGGGTGCTGGGTTCTCAGTGCTCGGGGAGCTGGATGCTCAGTGCTCGGGGTGCTGGGTGCTCAGTACTCAGGGTGCTGGGTGCTCAGTACTCAGGGTGCTGGGTGCTCAGTACTCGGGTGCTGGGTGCTCAGTGCTCAGGGTGCTGGGTGCTCAGTGCTCGGGGTGCTGGGTGCTCAGTGCTCAGGGTGCTTGGTGCTCAGTGCTCGGGGTGCTGGGTGCTCAGTGCTCAGGGTGCTCGGTGCTCAGTACTCAGTGATCAGGGTGCTCTGTGCTCAGTACTCGGGTGCTGGGTGCTCAGTGCTCAGGGTGCTCGGTGCTCAGTACTCAGTGATCAGGGTGCTCTGTGCTCAGTGCTCAGGGTGCTGGGTGCTCAGTGCTCAGGGTGCTGGGTGCTCAGTACTCAGGGTGCTGGGTGTTCAGTGCTCGGGGTGCTGGGTGCTCAGTGCTCATTGTGCTGGGTGCTCAGTACTCAGGGTGCTGGGTGCTCAGTGCTCGGGGTGCTGGGTGCTCAGTACTCAGGGTGCTGGGTGCTCAGTACTCAGGGTGCTGTGTGCTCAGTACTCGGGTGCTGGGTGCTCAGTGCTCAGGGTGCTGGGTGCTCAGTGCTCGGGGTGCTGGGTGCTCAGTGCTCAGGGTGCTTGGTGCTCAGTGCTCGGGGTGCTGGGTGCTCAGTGCTCAGTACTCAGGGTGCTGGGTGCTCAGTGCTCGGGGTGCTGGGTGCTCAGTGATCAGTACTCAGGGTGCTGGGTGCTCAGTGCTCAGGGTGCTGGGTGCTCAGTGCTCAGGGTGCTGGGTGCTCAGTCCTCAGGATGCTGGGTGCTCAGTGCTCAGGGTGCTGGGTGCTCAGTCCTCAGGATGCTGGGTACTCAGTGCTCAGGGTGCTGGGTGCTCAGTACTCAGGGTGCTCAGTGCTCAGTACTCGGGTGCTGGGTGCTCAGTGCTCAGGGTGCTCGGTGCTCAGTACTCAGTGATCAGGGTGCTCTGTGCTCAGTGCTCAGGGTGCTGGGTGCTCAGTGCTCAGGGTGCTCGGTGCTCAGTACTCAGGGTGCTGGGTGCTCAGTGCTCGGGGTGCTCGGTACTCAGTACGTTGGGTGCTCACTACTCAGGGTGCTGGGTGCTCAGTGCTCAGGGTGCTGGGTGCTCAGTGCTCAGGGTGCTGGGTGCTCAGTGCTCGGGGTGCTGGGTGCTCAGTGCTCAGGGTGCTGGGTTCTCAGTGCTCGGGGAGCTGGATGCTCAGTGCTCGGGGTGCTGGGTGCTCAGTACTCAGGGTGCTGGGTGCTCAGTACTCAGGGTGCTGGGTGCTCAGTACTCGGGTGCTGGGTGCTCAGTGCTCAGGGTGCTGGGTGCTCAGTGCTCGGGGTGCTGGGTGCTCAGTGCTCAGGGTGCTTGGTGCTCAGTGCTCGGGGTGCTGGGTGCTCAGTGCTCAGTACTCAGGGTGCTGGGTGCTCAGTGCTCGGGGTGCTGGGTGCTCAGTGATCAGTACTCAGGGTGCTGGGTGCTCAGTGCTCAGGGTGCTGGGTGCTCAGTGCTCAGGGTGCTGGGTGCTCAGTCCTCAGGATGCTGGGTACTCAGTGCTCAGGGTGCTGGGTGCTCAGTACTCAGGGTGCTCAGTGCTCAGTACTCGGGGTGCTGGGTGCTCAGTGCTCAGGGTGCTCACTGCTCAGTACTCGGGGTGCTGGGTGCTCAGTGCTCAGTGCTCGGGGTGCTGGGTGCTCATTCTCGGGGTGCTGGGTGCTCAGTGTTCGGGGTGCTGGGTGCTCAATACTCAGGGTGCTTGGTGCTCATTGCTCAGGGTGCTGGGTGCTCAGTACTCAGGGTGCTTGGTGCTCATTGCACAGGGTGCTGGGTTCTCAATACTCAGGGTGCTGGGAGCTCAGTGCTCAGGGTGATCGGTGCTCAGTACTCAGAGTGCTCAGTACTCATGGTGCTAGGTGCTCAGTACTCAGGGTGCTGAGTGCTCAGTACTCAGGGTGCTGGGTGCTCAGTACTCAGGGTGCTGGGTGCTCAGTGCTCAGGGTGCTGGGTGATCAGTGCTCAGGGTGCTGGGTGCTCAGTGCTAGGGGTGCTGGGTGCTCAGTACTCAGGGTGCTGGGTGCTCAGTGCTCGGGGTGCTCGGTGCTCAGTACGTTGGGTGCTCACAACTCAGGGTGCTGGGTGCTCAGTGCTCAGGGTGCTGGGTGCTCAGTACTCAGGGTGCTGGTTGCTCAGTACTCAGGGTGCTCAGTGCTCAGTACTCAGGGTGCTCAGTGCTCAGTACTCAGTGTGCTCAATGCTCAGGGTGCTGGGTGCTCAGTCCTCAGGGTGCTGGGTGCTCAGTGCTCAGGGTGCTCGGTGCTCAGTGCTCAGGGTGCTGGGTGCTCAGTACTCAGGGTGCTGGGTGCTCAGTGCTCGGGGTGCTGGGTGCTCAGTACTCAGGGTGCTGGGTGCTCAGTACTCAGGGTGCTGGGTGCTCAGTGCTCAGGGTGCTGGCTGATCAGTGCTCAGGGTGCTGGGTGCTCAGTGCTCAGGGTGCTGGGTGCTCAGTGCTCGGGGTGCTGGGTGCTCAGTACTCAGGGTGCTGGGTGCTCAGTGCTTGGGGTGCTCGGTGCTCAGTACGTTGGGTGCTCACTACTCAGGGTGCTGGGTGCTCAGTGCTCAGGGTGCTGGGTGCTCAGTGCTCAGGGTGCTCGGTGCTCATTGCTCAGGGTCCTGGGTGCTCAGTACTCAGGGTGCTCGTTGCTCAGTACTCAGGGTGCTCAGTGCTCAGTACTCAGGGTGCTCAGTGCTCAGTACTCAGGGTGCTCAGTGCTTAGGGTGCTGGGTGCTCAGTCCTCAGTGTGCTGGGTGCTCAGTACTCGGGGTGCTGGGTGCTCTGTACTCAGGGTGCTGGTTGCTCAGTACTCAGGGTGCTGGCTGCTCAGTACTCAGGGTGCTGGGTGCTCAATACTCAGGGTGCTCAGTGCTTGGTGTGCTGGGTGCTCAGTACTCCGGGTGCTGGGTGCTCAGTGCTCAGGGTGCTCGGTGCTCAGTACTCAGTGATCAGGGTGCTCAGTGCTCAGTGCTCAGGGTGCTGGGTGCTCAGTGCTCAGGGTGCTGGGTGCTCAGTGCTCAGGGTGCTGGGTGCTCAGTACTCAGAGTGCTGGGTGCTCAGTGCTCGGGGTGCTGGGTGCTCAGTGCTCAGGGTGCTGGGTGCTCAGTACTCAGGGTGCTGGGTGCTCAGTACTAGGCGTGCTGGGTGCTCAGTACTCAGGGTGCTGGGTGCTCAGTAGTCAGGGTGCTGTGTGCTCAGTACTCGGGTGCTGGGTGCTCAGTGCTCAGGGTGCTCGGTGCTCAGTACTCAGTGATCAGGGTGCTCAGTGCTCAGTGCTCAGGGTGCTGGGTGCTCAGTGCTCAGGGTGCTCGGTGCTCAGTACTCAGGGTGCTGGGTGCTCAGTCCTCGGGGTGCTCGGTGCTCAGTACGTTGGGTGCTCACTACTCAGGGTGCTGGGTGCTCAGTGCTCAGGGTGCTGGGTGCTCAGTGCTCAGGGTGCTGGGTGCTCAGTGCTCGGGGTGCTGGGAGCTCAGTGCTCAGGGTGCTGGGTTATCAGTGCTCGGGGAGCTGGATGCTCAGTGCTCGGGGTGCTGGGTGCTCAGTACTCAGGGTGCTGGGTGCTCAGTACTCAGGGTGCTGGGTGCTCAGTACTCAGGGTGCTGGGTGCTCAGTACTCGGGTGCTGGGTGCTCAGTGCTCAGGGTGCTGGGTGCTCAGTGCTCGGGGTGCTGGGTGCTCAGTGCTCAGGGTGCTGGGTGCTCAGTGCTCGGGGTGCTGGGTGCTCAGTGCTCAGTACTCAGGGTGCTGGGTGCTCAGTGCTCGGGGTGCTGGGTGCTCACTGATCAGTACTCAGGGTGCTGGGTGCTCAGTGCTCAGGGTGCTGGGTGCTCAGTGCTCAGGGTGCTGGGTGCTCAGTCCTCAGGATGCTGGGTACTCAGTGCTCAGGGTGCTGGGTGCTCAGTACTCAGGGTGCTCACTGCTCAGTACTCGGGGTGCTGGGTGCTCAGTGCTCAGTGCTCGGGGTGCTGGGTGCTCATTCTCGGGGTGCTGGGTGCTCAGTGTTCGGGGTGCTGGGTGCTCAGTACTCAGGGTGCTGGGTGCTCAGTGCTCAGGGTGCTGGGTGCTCAGTACTCCGGGTGCTTGGTGCTCATTGCTCAGGGTGCTGGGTGCTCAGTACTCAGGGTGCTGGGAGCTCAGTGCTCAGGGTGATCGGTGCTCAGTACTCAGAGTGCTCAGTACTCATGGTGCTGGGTGCTCAGTACTCAGGGTGCTGGGTGCTCAGTGCTCAGGGTGCTGGGTGCTCAGTCCTCAGGGTGCTCAGTGCTCAGGTTGCTGGGTGCTCAGTGCTCTGGGTGCTCGGTGCTCAGTACTCAGGGTGCTGAGTGCTCAGTACTCAGGGTGCTGGGTGCTCAGTACTCAGGGTGCTGGGTGCTCAGTGCTCAGGGTGCTGGGTGATCAGTGCTCAGGGTGCTGGGTGCTCAGTGCTCAGGGTGCTGGGTGCTCAGTGCTCGGGGTGCTGGGTGCTCAGTACTCAGGGTGCTGGGTGCTCAGTGCTCGGGGTGCTCGGTGCTCAGTACGTTGGGTGCTCACAACTCAGGGTGCTGGGTGCTCAGTGCTCAGGGTGCTGGGTGCTCAGTACTCAGGGTGCTGGTTGCTCAGTACTCAGGGTGCTCAGTGCTCAGTACTCAGGGTGCTCAGTGCTCAGTACTCAGGGTGCTCAGTGCTCAGGGTGCTGAGTGCTCAGTCCTCAGGGTGCTGGGTGCTCAGTGCTCAGGGTGCTCGGTGCTCAGTGCTCACGGTGCTGGGTGCTCAGTACTCAGGGTGCTGGGTGCTCAGTGCTCGGTGTGCTGGGTGCTCAGTACTCAGGGTGCTGGGTGCTCAGTACTCAGGGTGCTGGGTGTCCGTGCTCAGGGTGCTTGCTGATCAGTGCTCAGGGTGCTGGGTGCTCAGTGCTCAGGGTGCTGGGTGCTCAGTGCTCGGGGTGCTGGGTGCTCAGTACTGAGGGTGCTGGGTGCTCAGTGCTTGGGGTGCTCGGTGCTCAGTACGTTGGGTGGTCACTACTCAGGGTGCTGGGTGCTCAGTGCTCACGGTGCTGGGTGCTCAGTGCTCAGGGTGCTCGGTGCTCATTGCTCAGGGTCCTGGGTGCTCAGTACTCAGGGTGCTGGTTGCTCAGTACTCAGGGTGCTCAGTGCTCAGTACTCAGGGTGCTCAGTGCTCAGTACTCAGGGTGCTCAGTGCTCAGGGTGCTGGGTGCTCAGTCCTCAGGGTGCTGGGTGCTCAGTGCTCGGGGTGCTGGGTGCTCTGTACTCAGGGTGCTGGTTGCTCAGTACTCAGGGTGCTGGCTGCTCAGTACTCAGGGTGCTGGGTGCTCAATACTCAGGGTGCTCAGTGCTTGGGGTGCTGGGTGCTCAGTACTCCGTGTGCTGTGTGCTCAGGTCTCGGGGTGCTCGGTGCTCAGTACTCAGTGATCAGGGTGCTCAGTTCTCAGTGCTCAGGGTGCTGGGTTCTCAGTGCTCAGGGTGCTGGGTGCTCAGTGCTCAGGGTGCTGGGTGCTCAGTACTCAGGGTGCTGGGTGCTCAGTGCTCGGGGTGCTGGGTGCTCAGTGCTCATTGTGCTGGGTGCTCAGTACTCAGGGTGCTGGGTGCTCAGTGCTCGGGGTGCTGGGTGCTCAGTACTCAGGGTGCTGGGTGCTCAGTACTCAGGGTGCTGTGTGCTCAGTACTCGGGTGCTGGGTGCTCAGTGCTCAGGGTGCTGGGTGCTCAGTGCTCGGGGTGCTGGGTGCTCAGTGCTCAGTACTCAGGGTGCTGGGTGCTCAGTGCTCGGGGTGCTGGGTGCTCAGTGCTCAGTACTCAGGGTGCTGGGTGCTCAGTGCTCAGGGTGCTGGGTGCTCAGTACTCAGGGTGCTGGGTGCTCAGTGCTCAGGGTGCTGGGTGCTCAGTACTCAGGGTGCTGGGTGCTCAGTGCTCAGGGTGCTCGGTGCTCATTGCTCAGGGTCCTGGGTGCTCAGTACTCAGGGTGCTGGTTGCTCAGTACTCAGGGTGCTCAGTGCACAGTACTCAGGGTGCTCAGTGCTCAGTACTCAGGGTGCTCAGTGCTCAGGGTGCTGGGTGCTCAGTCCTCAGGGTGCTGGGTGCTCAGTACTCGGGGTGCTGGGTGCTCTGTACTCAGGGTGCTGGTTGCTCAGCTACTCAGGGTGCTGGCTGCTCAGTACTCAGGGTGCTGGGGTGCTCAATACTCAGGGTGCTCAGTGCTTGGTGTGCTGGGTGCAAAGTACTCCGGGTGCTGGGTGCTCAGTTCTCGGGGTGCTCGGTGCTCAGTACTCAGTGATCAGGGTGCTCAGTGCTCAGTGCTCAGGGTGCTGGGTGCTCAGTGCTCAGGGTGCTGGGTGCTCAGTGCTCAGGGTGCTGGGTGCTCAGTACTCAGAGTGCTGGGTGCTCAGTGCTCGGGGTGCTGGGTGCTCAGTGCTCAGGGTGCTGGGTGCTCAGTACTCAGGGTGCTGGGTGCTCAGTACTAGGGGTGCTGGGTGCTCAGTACTCAGGGTGCTGGGTGCTCAGTAGTCAGGGTGCTGTGTGCTCAGTACTCGGGTGCTGGGTGCTCAGTGCTCAGGGTGCTCGGAGCTCAGTACTCAGTGATCAGGGTGCTCAGTGCTCAGTGCTCAGGGTGCTGGGTGCTCAGTGCTCAGGGTGCTCGGTGCTCAGTACTCAGGGTGCTGGGTGCTCAGTGCTCGGGGTGCTCGGTGCTCAGTACGTTGGGTGCTCACTACTCAGGGTGCTGGGT
>NW_024544125.1:0-41482 GCF_018167655.1 Microtus oregoni | reverse complement strand
GCTCGGGGAGCTCGGTGCTCAGTACTCAGGGTGCTGGGTGCTCAGTACTCAGGGTGCTGGGTGCTCATTCTCGGGGTGCTGGGTGCTCAGTGCTCGGGGTGCTCTGTGCTCAGTACTCAGGGTGCTGGGGGCTCAGTACTCAGGGTGCTAGGTGCTCAGTCCTCGGGGTGCTCCGTGCTCAGGGTGCTGGGTGCTCAGTGGTCAGGGTGCTGGGTGCTCAGTGCTCGGGGTGCTGGGTGCTGAGTGCTCAGGGTGCTGGGTGCTCAGTGCTCGGGGTGCTCGGTGCTCAGTGCTCAGGGTCCTGGGTGCTCAGTACTCAGGGTGCTGGGTGCTCAGTACTCAGGGTGCTGGGTGCTCAGTGCACAGGGTGCTGGGTGCTCAGTGCTCAGGGTGCTGGGTGCTCAGTGCTCGGGGTGCTGGGTGCTCAGTGCTCGGGGGTGCTGGGTGCTCAGTGCTTAGTGCTCAGGGTGCTGGGTGCTCAGTGCTCAGGGTGCTGGTTGCTCAGTACTCAGGGTGCTGGGTGCTCAGTACTCAGGGTGCTGGGTGCTCAGTGCTCAGGGTGCTGGGTGCTCAGTATTCAGGGTGCTGGGTGCTCAGTACTCAGGGTGCAGGGTGCTCAGTACTCAGGGTGCTGGGTGCTCAGTGCTCGGGGTGCTGCGTGCTCAGTGCTCAGGGTCCTGAGTGCTCAGTGCTCAGGGTGCTGGGTGCTCAATACTCAGGGTGCTGGGTGCTCAGTGCTCAGGGTGATCGGTGCTCAGAACTCAGGGTGCTCAGTACTCAGGGTGCTGGGTGCTCAGGGCTCGGGGTGCTGGGAGCTCAGTACTCAGGGTGCTGGGTGCTGAGTGCTCAGGGTGCTGGGTGCTCAGTACTCGGGGTGCTCGGTGCTCAGTACTCAGGGTGCTGGGTGCTCAGTACTCAGGGTGCTGGGTGCTCAGTACTCAGGGTGCTCGCTGCTCAGTACTCAGGGTGCTGGGTGCTCAGTGCTCAGGGTGCTGGGTGCTCAGTGCTCTGGGTGCTTGGTGCCCAGTGCTCAGGGTGCTGGGTGCTCAGTGCTCAGGGTGCTGGGTGCTCAGTGATCGGGGTGATGGGTGCTGAGTCCTCAGGGTGCTGGGTGCTCAGTGCTCGGGGTGCTCGGTGCTCAGTGCTCAGGGTCCAGGGTGCTCAGTACTCAGGGTGCTGGGTGCTTAGTACTCAGGGTGCTCAGTGCTCAGTACACAGGGTGCTGGGTGCTCAGTGCTCGGGTTGCTGGGTGCTCAGTGCTCAGTACTCAGGGTGCTGGGTGCTCATTCTCGGGGTGCTGGGTGCTCAGTGCTCGGGGTGCTGGGTGCTCAGTTCTCAGGGTGCTGGGGGCTCAGTACTCAGGGTGCTTTGTGCTCAGTACTCAGGGTGCTCGGTTCTCAGTACTCAGGGTGCTGGGTGCTCATTCTCGGGGTGCTGGGTGCTCAGTGCTCGGGGTGCTGGGTGCTCAGTACTCAGGGTGCTGGGGGCTCAGTACTCAGGGTGCTGGGTGCTCAGTCCTCGGGGTGCTCCGTGCTCAGGGTGCTGGGTGCTCAGTGCTCAGGGTGCTGGGTGCTCAGTGCTCGGGGTGCTGGGTGCTGAGTGCTCAGGGTGCTGGGTGCTCAGTGCTCGGGGTGCTCGGTGCTCAGTGCTCAGGGTCCTGGGTGCTCAGTACTCAGGTTGCGGGGTGCTTAGTACTCAGGGTGCTCAGTGCTCAGTACACAGGGTGCTGGGTGCTCAGTACTCGGGGTGCTGGGTGCTCATTACTCAGGGTTCTGGGTGCTCAGTGCGCGGGGTGCTTGCTGCTCAGTACTCTTGGTGCTGGGTGCTCAGTACTCAGTGTGCTGGGTGCTCAGTGCTCGGGGTGCTCGGTGCTCTGTGCTCAGGATGTTCGGTGCTCAGTACTTTTGGTGCTGGGTGCTCAGTACTCAGGGTGCTGGGTGCTCAGTGCTCGGGTTGCTCAGTACTCATGGTGCTGGGTGCTCAGTACTCAGGGTGCTGGGTGCTCAGTGCTCGGGGTGCTGGGTGCTCAGTAATCAGGGTGCTGGGTGCTCAGTGCACAGGATGCTGGGTGCTCAGTACTCAGGGTGATGTGTGCTCTGTACTCAGGGTGCTCAGTGCTCGGGGAGCTCGGTGCTCAGTGCTCGGGTTGCTCAGTACTCATGGTGCTGGGTGCTCAGTACTCAGGGTGCTGGGTGCTCAGTGCTCGGGGTGCTGCGTGCTCAGTACTCAGGGTGCTGGATGCTCAGTGCTCAGGGTGCTGGGTGCTCAATACTCAGGGTGCTGGGTGCTCAGTGCTCAGGGTGATCGGTGCTCAGAACTCAGGGTGCTCAGTACTCAGGGTGCTGGGTGCTCAGGGCTCGGGGTGCTGGATGCTCAGTACTCAGGGTGCTGGGTGCTGAGTGCTCAGGGTGCTGGGTGCTCAGTACTCGGGGTGCTCGGTGCTCAGTACTCAGGGTGCTGGGTGCTCAGTACTCAGGGTGCTGGGTGCTCAGTACTCAGGGTGCTCGCTGCTCAGTACTCAGGGTGCTGGGTGCTCAGTGCTCAGGGTGCTGGGTGCTCAGTGCTCTGGGTGCTTGGTGCTCAGTGCTCAGGGTGCTGGGTGCTCAGTGCTCAGGGTGCTGGGTGCTCAGTGATCGGGGTGATGGGTGCTGAGTCCTCAGGGTGCTGGGTGCTCAGTGCTCGGGGTGCTCGGTGCTCAGTGCTCAGGGTCCAGGGTGCTCAGTACTCAGGGTGCTGGGTGCTTAGTACTCAGGGTGCTCAGTGCTCAGTACACAGGGTGCTGGGTGCTCAGTGCTCGGGTTGCTGGGTGCTCAGTGCTCAGTACTCAGGGTGCTGGGTGCTCAGTACTCAGCGAGCTGGGTGCTCAGTACTCAGGTTGCTGGGTGCTCAGTGCTCAGGGTGCTGGGTGCTCAGTGCTCAGTGTGCTGGGTGCTCAGTGCTCGGGGAGCTCGGTGCTCAGTACTCAGGGTGCTGGGTGCTCAGTACTCAGGGTGCTGGGTGCTCATTCTCGGGGTGTTGGGTGCTCAGTGCTCGGGGTGCTGGGTGCTCAGTACTCAGGGTGCTGGGGGCTCAGTACTCAGGGTGCTTTGTGCTCAGTACTCAGGTTGCTCGGTTCTCAGTACTCAGGGTGCTGGGTGCTCATTCTCGGGGTGCTGGGTGCTCAGTGCTCGGGGTGCTCTGTGCTCAGTACTCAGGGTGCTGGGGGCTCAGTACTCAGGGTGCTAGGTGCTCAGTCCTCGGGGTGCTCCGTGCTCAGGGTGCTGGGTGCTCAGTGGTCAGGGTGCAGGGTGCTCAGTGATCGGGGTGCTGGTTGCTCAGTACTCAGGGTGCTCAGTGCTCGAGGTGCTCGGTGCTCAGTACTCAAGGTGCTGGGTGCTCAGTGCTCAGGGTGCTGGGTGCTCAGTCCTCGGGGTGCTCCGTGCTCAGGGTGCTGGGTGCTCAGTGCTCAGGGTGCTGGGTGCTCAGTGCTCAGTGCTCAGGGTGCTGGGTGTTCAGTACTCAGGGTGCTGGGTGCTCAGTACTCAGGGTGCTGGGTGCTCAGTGCTCAGGGTGCTGGGTGCTCAGTGCTCAGGGTGCTGGGTGCTCAGTACTCAGGGTGCTGGGTGCTCAGTACTCAGGGTGCTCGGTGCTCAGTACTCAGGGTGCTGGGTGCTCAGTGCCCTGGGTGCTGGGTGCTCAGTACTCAGGGTGCTGGGTGCTCAGTACTCAGGGTGCTGGGTGCTCAGTGCTCAGGGTGCTGGATGCTCAGTACTCAGGGTGCTGGGTGCTCAGTGCTCGGGGTGCTGGGTGCTCAGTGCTCAGGGTGATCAGTGCTCAGTACTCAGGGTGCTGGGTGCTCAGTGCTCAGGGTGCTGGGTACTCTGTCCTCAGGGTGCTGGGTGCTCAGTGCTCAGTACTCATGGTGCTCAGTACTCAGGGTGCCGGGTGCTCAGTGCTCGGGGTGCTGGGTGCTCAGTACTCAGGGTGCTGGGTGCTCAGTACTCGGGGTGCTGGGTGCTCAGTACTCAGGGTGCTGGGTGCTCAGTGCTCGGGGTGCTGGGTGCTCAGTGCTCAGGGTGATCGGTGCTCAGTGCTCAGGGTGCTGGGTGCTCAGTCCACAGGGTGCTCAGTGCTCAGGGTGCTGGGTGCTCAGTGCTCGGGGTGCTCGGTGCTCAGTACTCAGGGTGCTGAGTGCTCAGTTCTCACGGTGCTGGGTGCTCAGTACTCATGGTGCTGGGTGCTCAGTACTCAGGGTGCTGGGTGCTCAGTGCACAGGGTGCTGGGTGCTCAGTGCTCGGGGTGCTGGGTGCTCAGTGCTCAGTACTCAGGGTGCTGGGTGCTCAGTGCTCGGGGTGCTGGGTGCTCAGTACTCACCGTGCTGGGTGCTCAGTACTCAGGGTGCTGGGTGCTCAGTGCTCAGGGTGCTGGGTGCTCAGTGCTCAGTGTGCTGGGTGCTCAGTGCTCGGGGAGCTCGGTGCTCAGTTCTCAGGGTGCTGGGTGCTCAGTACTCAGTGCTTGGGGTCCTGGGTGCTCCGTGCTCGGGGTGCTGGTTGCTCAGTGCTCAGTACTCAGGGTGTTGGGTGCTCAGTGCTCGGGGTGCTGGGTGCTCAGTACTCAGCGTGCTGGGTGTTCAGTACTCAGGGTGCTGGGTGCTCAGTACTCAGGGTGCTGGGTGCTCAGTACTCAGGGTGCTGGGTGCTCAGTGCACAGGGTGCTGGGTGCTCAGTGCTCAGGGTGCTGGTTGCTCAGTGCTCAGGGTGCTGGTTGCTCAGTACTCAGGGTGCTGGGTGCTCAGTACTCAGGGTGCTGGGTGCTCAGTGCTCAGGGTGCTGGGTGCTCAGTACTCAGGGTGCTGGGTGCTCAGTACTCAGGGTGCTGGGTGCTCAGTACTCAGGGTGCTGGGTGCTCAGTGCTCGGGGTGCTGGGTGCTCAGTGATCGGGGTGCTGGTTGCTCAGTACTCAGGGTGCTGGTTGCTCAGTACTCAGGGTGCTGGGTGCTCAGAGCTCGGGGTGCTGGGTGCTCAGTGCTCGGGGCGCTGGGTACTCAGTGCTCGGGGTGCTTGGTGCTCAGTACTCAGGGTGCTGTGTGCTCAGTGCTCAATACTCAGCGTGCTGGGTGCTCAGTGCTCAGTGCTCATGGTGCTCAGTGCTCAGGGTGCTGGGTGCTCAGGGTGCTGGGTGCTCAGGGTGCTGGGTGCTCAGTGCTCGGGGTGCTGGGTGCTCAGTGCTCGGGGTTCTGGGTGCTCAGTGCTCAGTGTGCTGGGTGCTCAGTGCTCGGGGAGCTCGGTGCTCAGTACTCAGGGTGCTGGGTGCTCAGTACTCAGTGCTTGGGGTCCTGGGTGCTCCGTGCTCGGGGTGCTGGTTGCTCAGTGCTCAGTACTCAGGGTGCTGGGTGCTCAGTGCTCGGGGTGCTGGGTGCTCAGTACTCAGCGTGCTGGGTGCTCAGTACTCAGGGTGCTGGGTGCTCAGTACTCAGGGTGCTGGGTGCTCAGTACTCAGGGTGCTGGGTGCTCAGTGCACAGGGTGCTGGGTGCTCAGTGCTCAGGGTGCTGGGTGCTCAGTGCTCAGGGTGCTGGTTGCTCAGTACTCAGGGTGCTGGGTGCTCAGTACTCAGGGTGCTGGGTGCTCAGTGCTCAGGGTGCAGGGTGCTCAGTACTCAGGGTGCTGGGTGCTCAGTACTCAGGGTGCTGGGTGCTCAGTACTCAGGGTGCTGGGTGCTCAGTGCTCGGGGTGCTGGGTGCTCAGTGATCGGGGTGCTGGTTGCTCAGTACTCAGGGTGCTGGGTGCTCAGTACTCAGGGTGCTGGGTGCTCAGTGCTCGGGGCGCTGGGTGCTCAGTGTTCGGGGCGCTGGGTACTCAGTGCTCGGGGTGCTGGGTGCTCAGTACTCAGGGTGCTGTGTGCTCAGTGCTCAATACTCAGCGTGCTGGGTGCTCAGTGCTCAGTGCTCATGGTGCTCAGTGCTCAGGGTGCTGGGTGCTCAGGGTGCTGGGTGCTCAGGGTGCTGGGTGCTCAGTGCTCGGGGTGCTGGGTGCTCAGTGCTCAGGGTGCTGGGTGCTCAGTGCTCAGTGCTCAGGGTGCTGGGTGCTCAGTGCTCAGTGCTCAGGTTGCTGGGTGTTCAGTACTCAGGGTGCTGGGTGTTCAGTACTCAGGGTGCTGGGTGCTCAGTACTCAGGGTGCTGGGTGCTCAGTGCTCAGGTTGCTGGGTGCTCAGTGCTCAGGGTGCTGGGTGCTCAGTACTCAGGGTGCTGGGTGCTCAGTACTCAGGGTGCTCGGTGCTCAGTACTCAGGGTGCTGGGTGCTCAGTGCCCAGGGTGCTGGGTGCTCAGTACTCAGGGTGCTGGGTGCTCAGTACTCAGGGTGCTGGGTGCTCAGTGCTCAGGGTGCTGGGTGCTCAGTTCTCAGGGTGCTGGGTGCTCAGTGCTCGGGGTGCTGGGTGCTCAGTGTTCAGGGTGATCAGTGCTCAGTACTCAGGGTGCTGGGTGCTCAGTGCTCAGGGTGCTGGGTACTCAGTCCTCAGGGTGCTGGGTGCTCAGTGCTCAGAACTCAGGGTGCTCAGTAATCAGGGTGCCGGGTGCTCAGTGCTCGGGGTGCTGGGTGCTCAGTACTCAGGGTGCTGGGTGCTCAGTACTCGGGGTGCTGGGTGCTCAGTACTCAGGGTGCTGGGTGCTCAGTGCTCGGGGTGCTGGGTGCTCAGTGCTCAGGGTGATCGGTGCTCAGTGCTCAGGGTGCTGGGTGCTCAGTCCTCAGGGTGCTCAGTGCTCAGGGTGCTGGGTGATCAGTGCTCGGGGTGCTCGGTGCTCAGTACTCAGGGTGCTGTGTGCTCAGTTCTCACGGTGCTGGGTGCTCAGTACTCAGGGTGCTGGGTGCTCAGTGCTCAGGGTGCTGGGTGCTCAGTGCTCAGTGTGCTGGGTGCTCAGTGCTCGGGGTGCTGGGTGCTCAGTGCTCGGGGTGCTGGGTGCTCAGTGCTCAGTGCTCACGGTGCTGTGTGCTCAGTGCTCAGGGTGCTGGTTGCTCAGTACTCAGGGTGCTGGGTGCTCAGTACTCAGGGTGCTGGGTGCTCAGTGCTCAGAGTGCTGGGTGCTCAGTACTCAGGGTGCTGGGTGCTCAGTACTCAGGGTGCTGGGTGCTCAGGACTCAGGGTGCTGGGTGCTCAGTGCTCGGGGTGCTGCGTGCTCAGTGCTCAGGGTGCTGGGTGCTCAGTGCTCAGGGTGCTGGGTGCTCAATACTCAGGGTGCTGGGTGCTCAGTGCTCGGGGTGCTCGGTGCTCAGTACTCAAGGTGCTGGGTGCTCAGTGCTCAGGGTGCTGGGTGCTCAGTCCTCGGGGTGCTCCGTGCTCAGTGATCAGGGTGCTGGGTGCTCAGTACTCAGGGTGCTCGGTGCTCAGTACTCAGGGTGCTGGGTGCTCAGTGCTCGGGGTGCTGGGTTCTCAGTGCTCAGTACTCAGGGTGCTGGGTGCTCAGTGCTCAGGGTGCTGGGTTCTCAGTATTCAGGGTGCTCAGTGCTCAGTACTCGGGGTGCTTGGTGCTCAGTACTCAGGGTGCTCAGTGCTCAGTACTCGGGGTGCTGGGTGCTCAGTGCTCAGGGTGCTCAGTGCTCAGTGCTCGGGGTGCTGGGTGCTCAGTGCTCGGGGCACTGGGTGCTCAGTGCTCGGGGTGCTGGGTGCTCAGTGCTCGGGGTGCTGGGTGCTCAGTGCTCAGGGTGCTCAGTGCTCAGTACTCAGTGCTCAGGGTGCTGGGTGTTCAGTACTCAGGGTGCTGGGTGCTCAGTACTCAGGTTGCTGGGTGCTCAGTGCTCAGGGTGCTGGGTGCTCAGTACTCTGGGTGTTGGGTGCTCAGTACTCAGGGTGCTGGGTGCTCAGTGCTCGGGGTGCTGGGTGCTCAGTGCTCAGGGTGCTGGGTGCTCAGTGCTCAGGGTGCTGGGGGCTCAGTACTCAGGGTGCTTTGTGCTCAGTACTCAGGGTGCTCGGTTCTCAGTACTCAGGGTGCTGGGTGCTCATTCTCGGGGTGCTGGGTGCTCAGTGCTCGGGGTGCTGGGTGCTCAGTACTCAGGGTGCTGGGGGCTCAGTACTCAGGGTGCTGGGTGCTCAGTCCTCGGGGTGCTCCGTGCTCAGGGTGCTGGGTGCTCAGTGCTCAGGGTGCTGGGTGCTCAGTGCTCGGGGTGCTGGGTGCTGAGTGCTCAGGGTGCTGGGTGCTCAGTGCTCGGGGTGCTCGGTGCTCAGTGCTCAGGGTCCTGGGTGCTCAGTACTCAGGTTGCTGGGTGCTTAGTACTCAGGGTGCTCAGTGCTCAGTACACAGGGTGCTGGGTGCTCAGTACTCGGGGTGCTGGGTGCTCATTACTCAGGGTTCTGGGTGCTCAGTGCGCGGGGTGCTTGCTGCTCAGTACTCTTGGTGCTGGGTGCTCAGTACTCAGTGTGCTGGGTGCTCAGTGCTCGGGGTGCTCGGTGCTCTGTGCTCAGGATGTTCGGTGCTCAGTACTTTTGGTGCTGGGTGCTCAGTACTCAGGGTGCTGGGTGCTCAGTGCTCGGGTTGCTCAGTACTCATGGTGCTGGGTGCTCAGTACTCAGGGTGCTGGGTGCTCAGTGCTCGGGGTGCTGGGTGCTCAGTAATCAGGGTGCTGGGTGCTCAGTGCACAGGATGCTGGGTGCTCAGTACTCAGGGTGATGTGTGCTCTGTACTCAGGGTGCTCAGTGCTCGGGGAGCTCGGTGCTCAGTGCTCGGGTTGCTCAGTACTCATGGTGCTGGGTGCTCAGTACTCAGGGTGCTGGGTGCTCAGTGCTCGGGGTGCTGCGTGCTCAGTGCTCAGGGTGCTGGATGCTCAGTGCTCAGGGTGCTGGGTGCTCAATACTCAGGGTGCTGGGTGCTCAGTGCTCAGGGTGATCGGTGCTCAGAACTCAGGGTGCTCAGTACTCAGGGTGCTGGGTGCTCAGGGCTCGGGGTGCTGGATGCTCAGTACTCAGGGTGCTGGGTGCTGAGTGCTCAGGGTGCTGGGTGCTCAGTACTCGGGGTGCTCGGTGCTCAGTACTCAGGGTGCTGGGTGCTCAGTACTCAGGGTGCTGGGTGCTCAGTACTCAGGGTGCTCGCTGCTCAGGACTCAGGGTGCTGGGTGCTCAGTGCTCAGGGTGCTGGGTGCTCAGTGCTCTGGGTGCTTGGTGCTCAGTGCTCAGGGTGCTGGGTGCTCAGTGCTCAGGGTGCTGGGTGCTCAGTGATCGGGGTGATGGGTGCTGAGTCCTCAGGGTGCTGGGTGCTCAGTGCTCGGGGTGCTCGGTGCTCAGTGCTCAGGGTCCAGGGTGCTCAGTACTCAGGGTGCTGGGTGCTTAGTACTCAGGGTGCTCAGTGCTCAGTACACAGGGTGCTGGGTGCTCAGTGCTCGGGTTGCTGGGTGCTCAGTGCTCAGTACTCAGGGTGCTGGGTGCTCAGTACTCAGCGAGCTGGGTGCTCAGTACTCAGGTTGCTGGGTGCTCAGTGCTCAGGGTGCTGGGTGCTCAGTGCTCAGTGTGCTGGGTGCTCAGTGCTCGGGGAGCTCGGTGCTCAGTACTCAGGGTGCTGGGTGCTCAGTACTCAGGGTGCTGGGTGCTCATTCTCGGGGTGCTGGGTGCTCAGTGCTCGGGGTGCTGGGTGCTCAGTACTCAGGGTGCTGGGGGTTCAGTACTCAGGGTGCTTTGTGCTCAGTACTCAGGTTGCTCGGTTCTCAGTACTCAGGGTGCTGGGTGCTCATTCTCGGGGTGCTGGGTGCTCAGTGCTCGGGGTGCTCTGTGCTCAGTACTCAGGGTGCTGGGGGCTCAGTACTCAGGGTGCTAGGTGCTCAGTCCTCGGGGTGCTCCGTGCTCAGGGTGCTGGGTGCTCAGTGGTCAGGGTGCTGGGTGCTCAGTGCTCGGGGTGCTGGGTGCTGAGTGCTCAGGGTGCTGGGTGCTCAGTGCTCGGGGTGCTCGGTGCTCAGTGCTCAGGGTCCTGGGTGCTCAGTACTCAGGGTGCTGGGTGCTCAGTACTCAGGGTGCTGGGTGCTCAGTGCACAGGGTGCTGGGTGCTCAGTGCTCAGGGTGCTGGGTGCTCAGTGCTCGGGGTGCTGGGTGCTCAGTGCTCGGGGTGCTGGGTGCTCAGTGCTTAGTGCTCAGGGTGCTGGGTGCTCAGTGCTCAGGGTGCTGGTTGCTCAGTACTCAGGGTGCTGGGTGCTCAGTACTCAGGGTGCTGGGTGCTCAGTGCTCAGGGTGCTGGGTGCTCAGTATTCAGGGTGCTGGGTGCTCAGTACTCAGGGTGCAGGGTGCTCAGTACTCAGGGTGCTGGGTGCTCAGTGCTCGGGGTGCTGCGTGCTCAGTGCTCAGGGTCCTGAGTGCTCAGTGCTCAGGGTGCTGGGTGCTCAATACTCAGGGTGCTGGGT
This sequence comes from Microtus oregoni, assembly GCF_018167655.1. Classification (NCBI taxonomy): domain Eukaryota; kingdom Metazoa; phylum Chordata; class Mammalia; order Rodentia; family Cricetidae; genus Microtus; species Microtus oregoni. Next base: position 31,128 of record NW_024544125.1, on the reverse strand, counting down.
GCTCAGTGCTCAGGGTGATCGGTGCTCAGAACTCAGGGTGCTCAGTACTCAGGGTGCTGGGTGCTCAGGGCTCGGGGTGCTGGGAGCTCAGTACTCAGGGTGCTGGGTGCTGAGTGCTCAGGGTGCTGGGTGCTCAGTACTCGGGGTGCTCGGTGCTCAGTACTCAGGGTGCTGGGTGCTCAGTGCTCGGGTTGCTGGGTGCTCAGTGCTCAGTACTCAGGGTGCTGGGTGCTCATTCTCGGGGTGCTGGGTGCTCAGTGCTCGGGGTGCTTTGTGCTCAGTTCTCAGGGTGCTGGGGGCTCAGTACTCAGGGTGCTTTGTGCTCAGTACTCAGGGTGCTCGGTTCTCAGTACTCAGGGTGCTGGGTGCTCATTCTCGGGGTGCTGGGTGCTCAGTGCTCGGGGTGCTGGGTGCTCAGTACTCAGGGTGCTGGGGGCTCAGTACTCAGGGTGCTGGGTGCTCAGTCCTCGGGGTGCTCCGTGCTCAGGGTGCTGGGTGCTCAGTGCTCAGGGTGCTGGGTGCTCAGTGCTCGGGGTGCTGGGTGCTGAGTGCTCAGGGTGCTGGGTGCTCAGTGCTCGGGGTGCTCGGTGCTCAGTGCTCAGGGTCCTGGGTGCTCAGTACTCAGGTTGCGGGGTGCTTAGTACTCAGGGTGCTCAGTGCTCAGTACACAGGGTGCTGGGTGCTCAGTACTCGGGGTGCTGGGTGCTCATTACTCAGGGTTCTGGGTGCTCAGTGCGCGGGGTGCTTGCTGCTCAGTACTCTTGGTGCTGGGTGCTCAGTACTCAGTGTGCTGGGTGCTCAGTGCTCGGGGTGCTCGGTGCTCTGTGCTCAGGATGTTCGGTGCTCAGTACTTTTGGTGCTGGGTGCTCAGTACTCAGGGTGCTGGGTGCTCAGTGCTCGGGTTGCTCAGTACTCATGGTGCTGGGTGCTCAGTACTCAGGGTGCTGGGTGCTCAGTGCTCGGGGTGCTGGGTGCTCAGTAATCAGGGTGCTGGGTGCTCAGTGCACAGGATGCTGGGTGCTCAGTACTCAGGGTGATGTGTGCTCTGTACTCAGGGTGCTCAGTGCTCGGGGAGCTCGGTGCTCAGTGCTCGGGTTGCTCAGTACTCATGGTGCTGGGTGCTCAGTACTCAGGGTGCTGGGTGCTCAGTGCTCGGGGTGCTGCGTGCTCAGTACTCAGGGTGCTGGATGCTCAGTGCTCAGGGTGCTGGGTGCTCAATACTCAGGGTGCTGGGTGCTCAGTGCTCAGGGTGATCGGTGCTCAGAACTCAGGGTGCTCAGTACTCAGGGTGCTGGGTGCTCAGGGCTCGGGGTGCTGGATGCTCAGTACTCAGGGTGCTGGGTGCTGAGTGCTCAGGGTGCTGGGTGCTCAGTACTCGGGGTGCTCGGTGCTCAGTACTCAGGGTGCTGGGTGCTCAGTACTCAGGGTGCTGGGTGCTCAGTACTCAGGGTGCTCGCTGCTCAGTACTCAGGGTGCTGGGTGCTCAGTGCTCAGGGTGCTGGGTGCTCAGTGCTCTGGGTGCTTGGTGCTCAGTGCTCAGGGTGCTGGGTGCTCAGTGCTCAGGGTGCTGGGTGCTCAGTGATCGGGGTGATGGGTGCTGAGTCCTCAGGGTGCTGGGTGCTCAGTGCTCGGGGTGCTCGGTGCTCAGTGCTCAGGGTCCAGGGTGCTCAGTACTCAGGGTGCTGGGTGCTTAGTACTCAGGGTGCTCAGTGCTCAGTACACAGGGTGCTGGGTGCTCAGTGCTCGGGTTGCTGGGTGCTCAGTGCTCAGTACTCAGGGTGCTGGGTGCTCAGTACTCAGCGAGCTGGGTGCTCAGTACTCAGGTTGCTGGGTGCTCAGTGCTCAGGGTGCTGGGTGCTCAGTGCTCAGTGTGCTGGGTGCTCAGTGCTCGGGGAGCTCGGTGCTCAGTACTCAGGGTGCTGGGTGCTCAGTACTCAGGGTGCTGGGTGCTCATTCTCGGGGTGTTGGGTGCTCAGTGCTCGGGGTGCTGGGTGCTCAGTACTCAGGGTGCTGGGGGCTCAGTACTCAGGGTGCTTTGTGCTCAGTACTCAGGTTGCTCGGTTCTCAGTACTCAGGGTGCTGGGTGCTCATTCTCGGGGTGCTGGGTGCTCAGTGCTCGGGGTGCTCTGTGCTCAGTACTCAGGGTGCTGGGGGCTCAGTACTCAGGGTGCTAGGTGCTCAGTCCTCGGGGTGCTCCGTGCTCAGGGTGCTGGGTGCTCAGTGGTCAGGGTGCAGGGTGCTCAGTGATCGGGGTGCTGGTTGCTCAGTACTCAGGGTGCTCAGTGCTCGAGGTGCTCGGTGCTCAGTACTCAAGGTGCTGGGTGCTCAGTGCTCAGGGTGCTGGGTGCTCAGTCCTCGGGGTGCTCCGTGCTCAGGGTGCTGGGTGCTCAGTGCTCAGGGTGCTGGGTGCTCAGTGCTCAGTGCTCAGGGTGCTGGGTGTTCAGTACTCAGGGTGCTGGGTGCTCAGTACTCAGGGTGCTGGGTGCTCAGTGCTCAGGGTGCTGGGTGCTCAGTGCTCAGGGTGCTGGGTGCTCAGTACTCAGGGTGCTGGGTGCTCAGTACTCAGGGTGCTCGGTGCTCAGTACTCAGGGTGCTGGGTGCTCAGTGCCCTGGGTGCTGGGTGCTCAGTACTCAGGGTGCTGGGTGCTCAGTACTCAGGGTGCTGGGTGCTCAGTGCTCAGGGTGCTGGATGCTCAGTACTCAGGGTGCTGGGTGCTCAGTGCTCGGGGTGCTGGGTGCTCAGTGCTCAGGGTGATCAGTGCTCAGTACTCAGGGTGCTGGGTGCTCAGTGCTCAGGGTGCTGGGTACTCTGTCCTCAGGGTGCTGGGTGCTCAGTGCTCAGTACTCATGGTGCTCAGTACTCAGGGTGCCGGGTGCTCAGTGCTCGGGGTGCTGGGTGCTCAGTACTCAGGGTGCTGGGTGCTCAGTACTCGGGGTGCTGGGTGCTCAGTACTCAGGGTGCTGGGTGCTCAGTGCTCGGGGTGCTGGGTGCTCAGTGCTCAGGGTGATCGGTGCTCAGTGCTCAGGGTGCTGGGTGCTCAGTCCACAGGGTGCTCAGTGCTCAGGGTGCTGGGTGCTCAGTGCTCGGGGTGCTCGGTGCTCAGTACTCAGGGTGCTGAGTGCTCAGTTCTCACGGTGCTGGGTGCTCAGTACTCATGGTGCTGGGTGCTCAGTACTCAGGGTGCTGGGTGCTCAGTGCACAGGGTGCTGGGTGCTCAGTGCTCGGGGTGCTGGGTGCTCAGTGCTCAGTACTCAGGGTGCTGGGTGCTCAGTGCTCGGGGTGCTGGGTGCTCAGTACTCACCGTGCTGGGTGCTCAGTACTCAGGGTGCTGGGTGCTCAGTGCTCAGGGTGCTGGGTGCTCAGTGCTCAGTGTGCTGGGTGCTCAGTGCTCGGGGAGCTCGGTGCTCAGTTCTCAGGGTGCTGGGTGCTCAGTACTCAGTGCTTGGGGTCCTGGGTGCTCCGTGCTCGGGGTGCTGGTTGCTCAGTGCTCAGTACTCAGGGTGTTGGGTGCTCAGTGCTCGGGGTGCTGGGTGCTCAGTACTCAGCGTGCTGGGTGTTCAGTACTCAGGGTGCTGGGTGCTCAGTACTCAGGGTGCTGGGTGCTCAGTACTCAGGGTGCTGGGTGCTCAGTGCACAGGGTGCTGGGTGCTCAGTGCTCAGGGTGCTGGTTGCTCAGTGCTCAGGGTGCTGGTTGCTCAGTACTCAGGGTGCTGGGTGCTCAGTACTCAGGGTGCTGGGTGCTCAGTGCTCAGGGTGCTGGGTGCTCAGTACTCAGGGTGCTGGGTGCTCAGTACTCAGGGTGCTGGGTGCTCAGTACTCAGGGTGCTGGGTGCTCAGTGCTCGGGGTGCTGGGTGCTCAGTGATCGGGGTGCTGGTTGCTCAGTACTCAGGGTGCTGGTTGCTCAGTACTCAGGGTGCTGGGTGCTCAGAGCTCGGGGTGCTGGGTGCTCAGTGCTCGGGGCGCTGGGTACTCAGTGCTCGGGGTGCTTGGTGCTCAGTACTCAGGGTGCTGTGTGCTCAGTGCTCAATACTCAGCGTGCTGGGTGCTCAGTGCTCAGTGCTCATGGTGCTCAGTGCTCAGGGTGCTGGGTGCTCAGGGTGCTGGGTGCTCAGGGTGCTGGGTGCTCAGTGCTCGGGGTGCTGGGTGCTCAGTGCTCGGGGTTCTGGGTGCTCAGTGCTCAGTGTGCTGGGTGCTCAGTGCTCGGGGAGCTCGGTGCTCAGTACTCAGGGTGCTGGGTGCTCAGTACTCAGTGCTTGGGGTCCTGGGTGATCCGTGCTCGGGGTGCTGGTTGCTCAGTGCTCAGTACTCAGGGTGCTGGGTGCTCAGTGCTCGGGGTGCTGGGTGCTCAGTACTCAGCGTGCTGGGTGCTCAGTACTCAGGGTGCTGGGTGCTCAGTACTCAGGGTGCTGGGTGCTCAGTACTCAGGGTGCTGGGTGCTCAGTGCACAGGGTGCTGGGTGCTCAGTGCTCAGGGTGCTGGGTGCTCAGTGCTCAGGGTGCTGGTTGCTCAGTACTCAGGGTGCTGGGTGCTCAGTACTCAGGGTGCTGGGTGCTCAGTGCTCAGGGTGCAGGGTGCTCAGTACTCAGGGTGCTGGGTGCTCAGTACTCAGGGTGCTGGGTGCTCAGTACTCAGGGTGCTGGGTGCTCAGTGCTCGGGGTGCTGGGTGCTCAGTGATCGGGGTGCTGGTTGCTCAGTACTCAGGGTGCTGGGTGCTCAGTACTCAGGGTGCTGGGTGCTCAGTGCTCGGGGCGCTGGGTGCTCAGTGTTCGGGGCGCTGGGTACTCAGTGCTCGGGGTGCTGGGTGCTCAGTACTCAGGGTGCTGTGTGCTCAGTGCTCAATACTCAGCGTGCTGGGTGCTCAGTGCTCAGTGCTCATGGTGCTCAGTGCTCAGGGTGCTGGGTGCTCAGGGTGCTGGGTGCTCAGGGTGCTGGGTGCTCAGTGCTCGGGGTGCTGGGTGCTCAGTGCTCAGGGTGCTGGGTGCTCAGTGCTCAGTGCTCAGGGTGCTGGGTGCTCAGTGCTCAGTGCTCAGGTTGCTGGGTGTTCAGTACTCAGGGTGCTGGGTGTTCAGTACTCAGGGTGCTGGGTGCTCAGTACTCAGGGTGCTGGGTGCTCAGTGCTCAGGTTGCTGGGTGCTCAGTGCTCAGGGTGCTGGGTGCTCAGTACTCAGGGTGCTGGGTGCTCAGTACTCAGGGTGCTCGGTGCTCAGTACTCAGGGTGCTGGGTGCTCAGTGCCCAGGGTGCTGGGTGCTCAGTACTCAGGGTGCTGGGTGCTCAGTACTCAGGGTGCTGGGTGCTCAGTGCTCAGGGTGCTGGGTGCTCAGTTCTCAGGGTGCTGGGTGCTCAGTGCTCGGGGTGCTGGGTGCTCAGTGTTCAGGGTGATCAGTGCTCAGTACTCAGGGTGCTGGGTGCTCAGTGCTCAGGGTGCTGGGTACTCAGTCCTCAGGGTGCTGGGTGCTCAGTGCTCAGAACTCAGGGTGCTCAGTAATCAGGGTGCCGGGTGCTCAGTGCTCGGGGTGCTGGGTGCTCAGTACTCAGGGTGCTGGGTGCTCAGTACTCGGGGTGCTGGGTGCTCAGTACTCAGGGTGCTGGGTGCTCAGTGCTCGGGGTGCTGGGTGCTCAGTGCTCAGGGTGATCGGTGCTCAGTGCTCAGGGTGCTGGGTGCTCAGTCCTCAGGGTGCTCAGTGCTCAGGGTGCTGGGTGATCAGTGCTCGGGGTGCTCGGTGCTCAGTACTCAGGGTGCTGTGTGCTCAGTTCTCACGGTGCTGGGTGCTCAGTACTCAGGGTGCTGGGTGCTCAGTGCTCAGGGTGCTGGGTGCTCAGTGCTCAGTGTGCTGGGTGCTCAGTGCTCGGGGTGCTGGGTGCTCAGTGCTCGGGGTGCTGGGTGCTCAGTGCTCAGTGCTCACGGTGCTGTGTGCTCAGTGCTCAGGGTGCTGGTTGCTCAGTACTCAGGGTGCTGGGTGCTCAGTACTCAGGGTGCTGGGTGCTCAGTGCTCAGAGTGCTGGGTGCTCAGTACTCAGGGTGCTGGGTGCTCAGTACTCAGGGTGCTGGGTGCTCAGGACTCAGGGTGCTGGGTGCTCAGTGCTCGGGGTGCTGCGTGCTCAGTGCTCAGGGTGCTGGGTGCTCAGTGCTCAGGGTGCTGGGTGCTCAATACTCAGGGTGCTGGGTGCTCAGTGCTCGGGGTGCTCGGTGCTCAGTACTCAAGGTGCTGGGTGCTCAGTGCTCAGGGTGCTGGGTGCTCAGTCCTCGGGGTGCTCCGTGCTCAGTGATCAGGGTGCTGGGTGCTCAGTACTCAGGGTGCTCGGTGCTCAGTACTCAGGGTGCTGGGTGCTCAGTGCTCGGGGTGCTGGGTTCTCAGTGCTCAGTACTCAGGGTGCTGGGTGCTCAGTGCTCAGGGTGCTGGGTTCTCAGTATTCAGGGTGCTCAGTGCTCAGTACTCGGGGTGCTTGGTGCTCAGTACTCAGGGTGCTCAGTGCTCAGTACTCGGGGTGCTGGGTGCTCAGTGCTCAGGGTGCTCAGTGCTCAGTGCTCGGGGTGCTGGGTGCTCAGTGCTCGGGGCACTGGGTGCTCAGTGCTCGGGGTGCTGGGTGCTCAGTGCTCGGGGTGCTGGGTGCTCAGTGCTCAGGGTGCTCAGTGCTCAGTACTCAGTGCTCAGGGTGCTGGGTGTTCAGTACTCAGGGTGCTGGGTGCTCAGTACTCAGGTTGCTGGGTGCTCAGTGCTCAGGGTGCTGGGTGCTCAGTACTCTGGGTGTTGGGTGCTCAGTACTCAGGGTGCTGGGTGCTCAGTGCTCGGGGTGCTGGGTGCTCAGTGCTCAGGGTGCTGGGTGCTCAGTGCTCAGGGTGCTGGGGGCTCAGTACTCAGGGTGCTTTGTGCTCAGTACTCAGGGTGCTCGGTTCTCAGTACTCAGGGTGCTGGGTGCTCATTCTCGGGGTGCTGGGTGCTCAGTGCTCGGGGTGCTGGGTGCTCAGTACTCAGGGTGCTGGGGGCTCAGTACTCAGGGTGCTGGGTGCTCAGTCCTCGGGGTGCTCCGTGCTCAGGGTGCTGGGTGCTCAGTGCTCAGGGTGCTGGGTGCTCAGTGCTCGGGGTGCTGGGTGCTGAGTGCTCAGGGTGCTGGGTGCTCAGTGCTCGGGGTGCTCGGTGCTCAGTGCTCAGGGTCCTGGGTGCTCAGTACTCAGGTTGCTGGGTGCTTAGTACTCAGGGTGCTCAGTGCTCAGTACACAGGGTGCTGGGTGCTCAGTACTCGGGGTGCTGGGTGCTCATTACTCAGGGTTCTGGGTGCTCAGTGCGCGGGGTGCTTGCTGCTCAGTACTCTTGGTGCTGGGTGCTCAGTACTCAGTGTGCTGGGTGCTCAGTGCTCGGGGTGCTCGGTGCTCTGTGCTCAGGATGTTCGGTGCTCAGTACTTTTGGTGCTGGGTGCTCAGTACTCAGGGTGCTGGGTGCTCAGTGCTCGGGTTGCTCAGTACTCATGGTGCTGGGTGCTCAGTACTCAGGGTGCTGGGTGCTCAGTGCTCGGGGTGCTGGGTGCTCAGTAATCAGGGTGCTGGGTGCTCAGTGCACAGGATGCTGGGTGCTCAGTACTCAGGGTGATGTGTGCTCTGTACTCAGGGTGCTCAGTGCTCGGGGAGCTCGGTGCTCAGTGCTCGGGTTGCTCAGTACTCATGGTGCTGGGTGCTCAGTACTCAGGGTGCTGGGTGCTCAGTGCTCGGGGTGCTGCGTGCTCAGTGCTCAGGGTGCTGGATGCTCAGTGCTCAGGGTGCTGGGTGCTCAATACTCAGGGTGCTGGGTGCTCAGTGCTCAGGGTGATCGGTGCTCAGAACTCAGGGTGCTCAGTACTCAGGGTGCTGGGTGCTCAGGGCTCGGGGTGCTGGATGCTCAGTACTCAGGGTGCTGGGTGCTGAGTGCTCAGGGTGCTGGGTGCTCAGTACTCGGGGTGCTCGGTGCTCAGTACTCAGGGTGCTGGGTGCTCAGTACTCAGGGTGCTGGGTGCTCAGTACTCAGGGTGCTCGCTGCTCAGGACTCAGGGTGCTGGGTGCTCAGTGCTCAGGGTGCTGGGTGCTCAGTGCTCTGGGTGCTTGGTGCTCAGTGCTCAGGGTGCTGGGTGCTCAGTGCTCAGGGTGCTGGGTGCTCAGTGATCGGGGTGATGGGTGCTGAGTCCTCAGGGTGCTGGGTGCTCAGTGCTCGGGGTGCTCGGTGCTCAGTGCTCAGGGTCCAGGGTGCTCAGTACTCAGGGTGCTGGGTGCTTAGTACTCAGGGTGCTCAGTGCTCAGTACACAGGGTGCTGGGTGCTCAGTGCTCGGGTTGCTGGGTGCTCAGTGCTCAGTACTCAGGGTGCTGGGTGCTCAGTACTCAGCGAGCTGGGTGCTCAGTACTCAGGTTGCTGGGTGCTCAGTGCTCAGGGTGCTGGGTGCTCAGTGCTCAGTGTGCTGGGTGCTCAGTGCTCGGGGAGCTCGGTGCTCAGTACTCAGGGTGCTGGGTGCTCAGTACTCAGGGTGCTGGGTGCTCATTCTCGGGGTGCTGGGTGCTCAGTGCTCGGGGTGCTGGGTGCTCAGTACTCAGGGTGCTGGGGGTTCAGTACTCAGGGTGCTTTGTGCTCAGTACTCAGGTTGCTCGGTTCTCAGTACTCAGGGTGCTGGGTGCTCATTCTCGGGGTGCTGGGTGCTCAGTGCTCGGGGTGCTCTGTGCTCAGTACTCAGGGTGCTGGGGGCTCAGTACTCAGGGTGCTAGGTGCTCAGTCCTCGGGGTGCTCCGTGCTCAGGGTGCTGGGTGCTCAGTGGTCAGGGTGCTGGGTGCTCAGTGCTCGGGGTGCTGGGTGCTGAGTGCTCAGGGTGCTGGGTGCTCAGTGCTCGGGGTGCTCGGTGCTCAGTGCTCAGGGTCCTGGGTGCTCAGTACTCAGGGTGCTGGGTGCTCAGTACTCAGGGTGCTGGGTGCTCAGTGCACAGGGTGCTGGGTGCTCAGTGCTCAGGGTGCTGGGTGCTCAGTGCTCGGGGTGCTGGGTGCTCAGTGCTCGGGGTGCTGGGTGCTCAGTGCTTAGTGCTCAGGGTGCTGGGTGCTCAGTGCTCAGGGTGCTGGTTGCTCAGTACTCAGGGTGCTGGGTGCTCAGTACTCAGGGTGCTGGGTGCTCAGTGCTCAGGGTGCTGGGTGCTCAGTATTCAGGGTGCTGGGTGCTCAGTACTCAGGGTGCAGGGTGCTCAGTACTCAGGGTGCTGGGTGCTCAGTGCTCGGGGTGCTGCGTGCTCAGTGCTCAGGGTCCTGAGTGCTCAGTGCTCAGGGTGCTGGGTGCTCAATACTCAGGGTGCTGGGTGCTCAGTGCTCAGGGTGATCGGTGCTCAGAACTCAGGGTGCTCAGTACTCAGGGTGCTGGGTGCTCAGGGCTCGGGGTGCTGGGAGCTCAGTACTCAGGGTGCTGGGTGCTGAGTGCTCAGGGTGCTGGGTGCTCAGTACTCGGGGTGCTCGGTGCTCAGTACTCAGGGTGCTGGGTGCTCAGTACTCAGGGTGCTGGGTGCTCAGTACTCAGGGTGCTCGCTGCTCAGTACTCAGGGTGCTGGGTGCTCAGTGCTCAGGGTGCTGGGTGCTCAGTGCTCTGGGTGCTTGGTGCCCAGTGCTCAGGGTGCTGGGTGCTCAGTGCTCAGGGTGCTGGGTGCTCAGTGATCGGGGTGATGGGTGCTGAGTCCTCAGGGTGCTGGGTGCTCAGTGCTCGGGGTGCTCGGTGCTCAGTGCTCAGGGTCCAGGGTGCTCAGTACTCAGGGTGCTGGGTGCTTAGTACTCAGGGTGCTCAGTGCTCAGTACACAGGGTGCTGGGTGCTCAGTGCTCGGGTTGCTGGGTGCTCAGTGCTCAGTACTCAGGGTGCTGGGTGCTCATTCTCGGGGTGCTGGGTGCTCAGTGCTCGGGGTGCTGGGTGCTCAGTTCTCAGGGTGCTGGGGGCTCAGTACTCAGGGTGCTTTGTGCTCAGTACTCAGGGTGCTCGGTTCTCAGTACTCAGGGTGCTGGGTGCTCATTCTCGGGGTGCTGGGTGCTCAGTGCTCGGGGTGCTGGGTGCTCAGTACTCAGGGTGCTGGGGGCTCAGTACTCAGGGTGCTGGGTGCTCAGTCCTCGGGGTGCTCCGTGCTCAGGGTGCTGGGTGCTCAGTGCTCAGGGTGCTGGGTGCTCAGTGCTCGGGGTGCTGGGTGCTGAGTGCTCAGGGTGCTGGGTGCTCAGTGCTCGGGGTGCTCGGTGCTCAGTGCTCAGGGTCCTGGGTGCTCAGTACTCAGGTTGCGGGGTGCTTAGTACTCAGGGTGCTCAGTGCTCAGTACACAGGGTGCTGGGTGCTCAGTACTCGGGGTGCTGGGTGCTCATTACTCAGGGTTCTGGGTGCTCAGTGCGCGGGGTGCTTGCTGCTCAGTACTCTTGGTGCTGGGTGCTCAGTACTCAGTGTGCTGGGTGCTCAGTGCTCGGGGTGCTCGGTGCTCTGTGCTCAGGATGTTCGGTGCTCAGTACTTTTGGTGCTGGGTGCTCAGTACTCAGGGTGCTGGGTGCTCAGTGCTCGGGTTGCTCAGTACTCATGGTGCTGGGTGCTCAGTACTCAGGGTGCTGGGTGCTCAGTGCTCGGGGTGCTGGGTGCTCAGTAATCAGGGTGCTGGGTGCTCAGTGCACAGGATGCTGGGTGCTCAGTACTCAGGGTGATGTGTGCTCTGTACTCAGGGTGCTCAGTGCTCGGGGAGCTCGGTGCTCAGTGCTCGGGTTGCTCAGTACTCATTGTGCTGGGTGCTCAGTACTCAGGGTGCTGGGTGCTCAGTGCTCGGGGTGCTGCGTGCTCAGTACTCAGGGTGCTGGATGCTCAGTGCTCAGGGTGCTGGGTGCTCAATACTCAGGGTGCTGGGTGCTCAGTGCTCAGGGTGATCGTTGCTCAGAACTCAGGGTGCTCAGTACTCAGGGTGCTGGGTGCTCAGGGCTCGGGGTGCTGGATGCTCAGTACTCAGGGTGCTGGGTGCTGAGTGCTCAGGGTGCTGGGTGCTCAGTACTCGGGGTGCTCGGTGCTCAGTACTCAGGGTGCTGGGTGCTCAGTACTCAGGGTGCTGGGTGCTCAGTACTCAGGGTGCTCGCTGCTCAGTACTCAGGGTGCTGGGTGCTCAGTGCTCAGGGTGCTGGGTGCTCAGTGCTCTGGGTGCTTGGTGCTCAGTGCTCAGGGTGCTGGGTGCTCAGTGCTCAGGGTGCTGGGTGCTCAGTGATCGGGGTGATGGGTGCTGAGTCCTCAGGGTGCTGGGTGCTCAGTGCTCGGGGTGCTCGGTGCTCAGTGCTCAGGGTCCAGGGTGCTCAGTACTCAGGGTGCTGGGTGCTTAGTACTCAGGGTGCTCAGTGCTCAGTACACAGGGTGCTGGGTGCTCAGTGCTCGGGTTGCTGGGTGCTCAGTGCTCAGTACTCAGGGTGCTGGGTGCTCAGTACTCAGCGAGCTGGGTGCTCAGTACTCAGGTTGCTGGGTGCTCAGTGCTCAGGGTGCTGGGTGCTCAGTGCTCAGTGTGCTGGGTGCTCAGTGCTCGGGGAGCTCGGTGCTCAGTACTCAGGGTGCTGGGTGCTCAGTACTCAGGGTGCTGGGTGCTCATTCTCGGGGTGTTGGGTGCTCAGTGCTCGGGGTGCTGGGTGCTCAGTACTCAGGGTGCTGGGGGCTCAGTACTCAGGGTGCTTTGTGCTCAGTACTCAGGTTGCTCGGTTCTCAGTACTCAGGGTGCTGGGTGCTCATTCTCGGGGTGCTGGGTGCTCAGTGCTCGGGGTGCTCTGTGCTCAGTACTCAGGGTGCTGGGGGCTCAGTACTCAGGGTGCTAGGTGCTCAGTCCTCGGGGTGCTCCGTGCTCAGGGTGCTGGGTGCTCAGTGGTCAGAGTGCTGGGTGCTCAGTGCTCGGGGTGCTGGGTGCTGAGTGCTCAGGGTGCTGGGTGCTCAGTGCTCGGGGTGCTCGGTGCTCAGTGCTCAGGGTCCTGGGTGCTCAGTACTCAGGTTGCTGGGTGCTTAGTACTCAGGGTGCTCAGTGCTCAATACACAGGGTGCTGGGTGCTCAGTACTCGGGGTGCTGGGTGCTCATTACTCAGGGTTCTGGGTGCTCAGTGCTCGGGGTGCTTGCTGCTCAGTACTCTTGGTGCTGGGTGCTCAGTACTCAGTGTGCTGGGTGCTCAGTGCTCGGGGTGCTTGCTGCTCAGTACTTTTGGTGCTGGGTGCTCAGTACTCAGGGTGCTGGGTGCTCAGTGCTCGGGTTGCTCAGTACTCATGGTGCTGGGTGCTCAGTACTCAGGGTGCTGAGTGCTCAGTGCTCGGGGTGCTGGGTGCTCAGTAATCAGGGTGCTGGGTGCTCAGTGCACAGGATGCTGGGAGCTCAGTACTCAGGGTGATGTGTGCTCTGTACTCAGGGTGCTCAGTGCTCGGGGAGCTCGGTGCTCAGTACTCAGGGTGCTGGGTGCTCAGTACTCAGTGCTCGGAGTGCTGGGTGCTCAGCGCTCTGGGTGCTTAGTGCACAGTACTCAGGGTGCTGGGTGCTCAGTATTCAGGGTGCTCAGTGCTCGGGGTGCTGGGTGCTCAGTACTCAGGGTGCTGGGTGCTCAGTACTCAGGTAGCTGAGTGCTCATTCTCGGGGTGCTGGGTGCTCAGTTCTCGGGGGGCTGGGTGCTCAGTGCTCGGGGTGCTGGGTGCTCAGTGCTCAGGGTCCTCGGTGCTCAGTAGTCAGGGTGCTCAGTACTCAGCATGTTTTGTGCTCAGTGCTCAGGGTGCTGGGTGCTCAGTACTCAGGGTGGTGGGTGCTCAGTACTCACGGTGCTGGGTGCTCAGTACTCGGGGTGCTGGGTGCTCATTACTCAGGGTGCTGGGTGCTCAGTGCTCGGGGTGCTTGCTGCTCAGTACTCTTGGTGCTGGGTGCTCAGTACACAGGGTGCTGGGTGCTCAGTACTCAGGGTGCTCGGTTCTCAGTACTCAGGGTGCTGGGTGCCCATTCTCGGGGTGCTGGGTGCTCAGTGCTCGGGGTGCTGGGTGCTCAGAACTCAGGGTCCTCGATGCTCAGTACTCAGGGTGCTCAGTACTCAGCGTGCTTTGTGCTCAGTGCTCAGGTTGCTGGGTGCTCAGTACTCAGGGTGGTGGGTGCTCAGTGCTCGGGGAGCTAGGTGCTCAGTACTCAGGGTGCTGGGTGCTCAGTACTCAGTGCTCGGGGTCCTGGGTGCTCCGTGCTCGGGGTGCTGGTTGCTCAGTGCTCTGGGTGCTTAGTGCTCAGTACTCAGGGTGCTGGGTGCTCAGTACTCAGGGTGCTGTGTGCTCATTCTCGGGGTGCTGGGTGCTCAGTGATCGGGGTGCTGGGTGCTCAGTACTCAGGGTGCTGGGGGCTCAGTACTCAGGGTGCTGGGTGCTCAGAACTCAGGGTGCTCGGTTCTCAGTACTCAGGGTGCTGGGTGCTCATTCTCGGGGTGCTGGGTGCTCCGTGCTCTTGGTGCTGGGTGCTCAGTACTCAGGGTGCTGGGGGCTCAGTACTCAGGGTGCTGGGTGCTCAGTGGTCGGGGTGCTCCGTGCTCAGTGTGCTGGGTGCTCAGTGCTCAGGGTGCTGGGTGCTCAGTGCTCGGGGTGCTGGGTGCTCAGTGCTCAGGGTGATCGGTGCTCAGTGCTCAGGGTGCTGGGTGCTCAGTCCTCAGGGTGCTCAGTGCTCAGGGTGCTGGGTGCTCAGTGCTCGGGGTGCTCGGTGCTCAGTACTCAGGGTGCTGAGTGCTCAGTTCTCACGGTGCTGGGTGCTCAGTACTCAGGGTGCTGGGTGCTCAGTACTCAGGGTGCTGGGTGCTCAGTGCTCAGGGTGCTGGGTGCTCAGTGCTCAGTGTGCTGGGTGCTCAGTGCTCGGGGTGCTGGGTGCTCAGTGCTCGGGGTGCTGGGTGCTCAGTGCTCAGTGCTCAGGGTGCTTGGTGCTCAGTGCTCAGGGTGCTGGTTGCTCAGTACTCAGGGTGCTGGGTGCTCAGTACTCAGGGTGCTGGGTGCTCAGTGCTCAGGGTGCTGGGTGCTCAGTACTCAGGGTGCTGGGTGCTCAGTACTCAGGGTGCTGGGTGCTCAATACTCAGGGTGCTGGGTGTTCAGTGCTCGGGGTGCTCGGTGCTCTGTACTCAAGGTGCTGTGTGCTCAGTGCTCAGGGTGCTGGGTGCTCAGTCCGCGGGGTGCTCCGTGCTCAGTGATCAGGGTGCTTGGTGCTCAGTACTCAGGGTGCTGGGTGCTAAGTGCTCGGGGTGCTATGTTCTCAGTGCTCAGTACTCAGGGTGCTGGGTGCTCAGTGCTCAGGGTGCTGGGTGCTCAGTATTCAGGGTGCTCAGTGCTCAGTACTCGGGGTGCTTGGTGCTCAGTACTCAGGGTGCTCAGTGCTCAGTACTCGGGGTGCTGGGTGCTCAGTGCTCAGGGTGCTCAGTGTTCAGTGCTCGGGGTGCTGTGTGCTCAGTGCTCGGGGCGCTGGGTGCTCAGTGCTCGGGGTGCTGGGTGCTCAATACTCGGGGTGCTGGGTGCTCAGTGCTCAGTGTGCTCATTGCTCAGTACTCAGTGCTCAGGGTGCTCAGTGCTCAGTGCTCAGGGTGCTGGGTGTTCAGTACTCAGGGTGCTGGGTGCTCAGTACACAGGTTGCCGGGTGCTCAGTGCTCAGGGTGCTGGGTGCTCAGTACTCTGGGTGTTGGGTGCTCAGTACTCAGGGTGCTGGGTGCTCAGTGCTCGGGGTGCTGGGTGCTCAGTGCTCAGGGTGCTGGGTGCTCAGTGCTCAGGGTGCTGTGTGCTCAGTACTCAGGGTGCTGGGTGCTTAGTGCTCGAGGTGCTCGGTGCTCAGTACTCAAGGTGCTGGGTGCTCAGTCCTCGGGGTGCTCCGTGCTCAGGGTGCTGGTTGCTCAGTGCTCGAGGTGCTGGGTGCTCAGTACTCAGCGTGCTGGGTGCTCAGTACTCAGGGTGCTGGGTTCTCAGTGCTCAGGGTGCTGGGTGCTCAGTGCTCAGGGTGCAGGGTGCTCAGTGATAGGGGTGCTGGGTGCTCAGTACTCAGGGTGCTCAGTGCTCGAGGTGCTCGGTGCTCAGTACTCAAGGTGCTGGGTGCTCAGTGCTCAGGGTGCTGGGTGCTCAGTCCTCGGGGTGCTCCATGCTCAGGGTGCTGGGTGCTCAGTGCTCAGGGTGCTGGGTGCTCAGTGCTCAGTGCTCAGGGTGCTGGGTGTTCAGTACTCAGGGTGCTGGGTGCTCAGTACTCAGGGTGCTGGGTGCTCAGTGCTCAGGGTGATGGGTGCTCAGTGCTCAGGGTGCTGGGTGCTCAGTACTCAGGGTGCTGGGTGCTCAGTACTCAGGGTGCTCGGTGCTCAGTACTCAGGGTGCTGGGTGCTCAGTGCCCAGGGTGCTGGGTGCTCAGTACTCAGCGTGCTGGGTGCTCAGTGCTCAGGGTGCTGGCTGCTCAGTACTCAGGGTGCTGGGTGCTCAGTGCTCGGGGTGCTGGGTGCTCAGTGCTCAGGGTGATCAGTGCTCAGTACTCAGGGTGCTGGGTGCTCAGTGCTCAGGGTGCTTGGTAATCAGTCCTCAGGGTGCTGGGTGCTCAGTGCTCAGTACTCAGGGTGCTCAGTACTCAGGGTGCCGGGTGCTCAGTGCTCGGGCTGCTGGGTGCTCAGTACTCAGGGTGCTGGGTGCTCAGTGCTCGGGGTGCTGGGTGCTCAGTGCTTAGGGTGATCGGTGCTCAGTGCTCAGGGTGCTCAGTTCTCAGGGTGCTGGGTGCTCAGGGTGCTGGGTGCTCAGTGCTCAGGGTGCTGGGTGCTCAGTTCTCAGGGTGCTGGGTGCTCAGTGCTCAGTGCTCAGGGTGCTGGGTGTTCAGTACTCAGGGTGCTGGGTGCTCAGTACTCAGGGTGCTGGGTGCTCAGTGCTCAGGGTGCTGGGTGCTCAGTGCTCAGGGTGCTGGGTGCTCAGTACTCAGGGTGCTGGGTGCTCAGTACTCAGGGTGCTCGGTGCTCAGTACTCAGGGTGCTGGGTGCTCAGTGCCCAGGGTGCTGGGTGCTCAGTACTCAGGGTGCTGGGTGCTCAGTACTCAGGGTGCTGGGTGCTCAGTGCTCAGGGTGCTGGCTGCTCAGTTCTCAGGGTGATGGGTGCTCAGTGGTCGGGGTGCTGGGAGCTCAGTGCTCAGGGTGATCAGTGCTCAGTACTCAGGGTGCTGGGTGCTCAGTGCTCAGGGTGCTGGGTACTCAGTCCTCAGGGTGCTGGGTGCTCAGTGCTCAGTACTCAGGGTGCTCAGTACTCAGGGTGCCGGGTGCTCAGTGCTCGGTGTGCTGGGTGCTCAGTACTCAGAGTGCTGGGTGCTCAGTACTCGGGTTGCTGGGTGCTCAGTACTCAGGGTGCTGGGTGCTCAGTGCTCGGGGTGCTGGGTGCTCAGTGCTCAGGGTGATCGGTGCTCAGTGCTCAGGGTGCTGGGTGCTCAGTCCTCAGGGTGCTCAGTGCTCAGGGTGCTGGGTGCTCAGTGCTCGGGGTGCTCGGTGCTCAGTCCTCAGGGTGCTGAGTGCTCAGTTCTCACGGTGCTGGGTGCTCAGTACTCAGGGTGCTGGGTGCTCAGTGCTCAGTGTGCTGGGTGCTCAGTACTCAGGGTGCTGGGTGCTCAGTACACAGGTTGCCGGGTGCTCAGTGCTCAGGGTGCTGGGTGCTCAGTACTCTGGGTGTTGGGTGCTCAGTACTCAGGGTGCTGGGTGCTCAGTGCTCGGGGTGCTGGGTGCTCAGTGCTCAGGGTGCTGGGTGCTCAGTGCTCAGGGTGCTGTGTGCTCAGTACTCAGGGTGCTGGGTGCTTAGTGCTCGAGGTGCTCGGTGCTCAGTACTCAAGGTGCTGGGTGCTCAGTCCTCGGGGTGCTCCGTGCTCAGGGTGCTGGTTGCTCAGTGCTCGAGGTGCTGGGTGCTCAGTACTCAGCGTGCTGGGTGCTCAGTACTCAGGGTGCTGGGTTCTCAGTGCTCAGGGTGCTGGGTGCTCAGTGCTCAGGGTGCAGGGTGCTCAGTGATAGGGGTGCTGGGTGCTCAGTACTCAGGGTGCTCAGTGCTCGAGGTGCTCGGTGCTCAGTACTCAAGGTGCTGGGTGCTCAGTGCTCAGGGTGCTGGGTGCTCAGTCCTCGGGGTGCTCCATGCTCAGGGTGCTGGGTGCTCAGTGCTCAGGGTGCTGGGTGCTCAGTGCTCAGTGCTCAGGGTGCTGGGTGTTCAGTACTCAGGGTGCTGGGTGCTCAGTACTCAGGGTGCTGGGTGCTCAGTGCTCAGGGTGATGGGTGCTCAGTGCTCAGGGTGCTGGGTGCTCAGTACTCAGGGTGCTGGGTGCTCAGTACTCAGGGTGCTCGGTGCTCAGTACTCAGGGTGCTGGGTGCTCAGTGCCCAGGGTGCTGGGTGCTCAGTACTCAGGGTGCTGGGTGCTCAGTACTCAGGGTGCTGGGTGCTCAGTGCTCAGGGTGCTGGCTGCTCAGTTCTCAGGGTGATGGGTGCTCAGTGGTCGGGGTGCTGGGTGCTCAGTGCTCAGGGTGATCAGTGCTCAGTACTCAGGGTGCTGGGTGCTCAGTGCTCAGGGTGCTGGGTACTCAGTCCTCAGGGTGCTGGGTGCTCAGTGCTCAGTACTCAGGATGCTCAGTACTCAGGGTGCCGGGTGCTCAGTGCTCGGTGTGCTGGGTGCTCAGTACTCAGAGTGCTGGGTGCTCAGTACTCGGGTTGCTGGGTGCTCAGTACTCAGGGTGCTGGGTGCTCAGTGCTCGGGGTGCTGGGTGCTCAGTGCTCAGGGTGATCGGTGCTCAGTGCTCAGGGTGCTGGGTGCTCAGTCCTCAGGGTGCTCAGTGCTCAGGGTGCTGGGTGCTCAGTGCTCGGGGTGCTCGGTGCTCAGTCCTCAGGGTGCTGAGTGCTCAGTTCTCACGGTGCTGGGTGCTCAGTACTCAGGGTGCTGGGTGCTCAGTACTCAGGGTGCTGGGTGCTCAGTGCTCAGGGTGCTGGGTGCTCAGTGCTCAGGGTGCTGGGTGCTCAGTGCTCGGGGTGCTGGGTGCTCAGTGCTCGGGGTGCTGGGTGCTCAGTGCTCAGTGCTCAGGGTGCTGGGTACTCAGTGCTCAGGGTGCTGGTTGCTCAGTACTCAGGGTGCTGGGTGCTCAGTACTCAGGGTGCTGGGTGCTCAGTGCTCATGGTGCTGGGTGCTCAGTACTCAGGGTGCTGGGTGCTCAGTACTCAGGGTGCTGGGTGCTCAGTTCTCAGGGTGCTGGGTGCTCAGTGCTCGGGGTGCTGCGTGCTCAGTAATCAGGGTGCTGGGTGCTCAATACTCAGGGTGCTGGGTGCTCAGTGCTCGGGGTGCTCGGTGCTCAGTACTCAAGGTGCTGGGTGCTCAGTGCTCAGGGTGCTGGGTGCTCAGTACCTCGGGGTGCTCCGTGCTCAGTGATCAGGGTGCTGGGTGCTCAGTACTCAGGGTGCTCGGTGCTCAGTACTCAGGGTGCTGGGTGCTCAGTCCTCGGGGTGCTGGGTTCTCAGTGCTGAGTACTCAGGGTGCTGGGTGCTCAGTGCTCAGGGTGCTGGGTGCTCAGTATTCAGGGTGCTCAGTGCTCAGTACTCGGGGTGCTTGGTGCTCAGTACTCAAGGTGCTCAGTGCTCAGTACTCGGGGTGCTGGGTGCTCAGTGCTCAGGGTGCTCAGTGCTCAGTGCTCGGGGTGCTGGGTGCTCAGTGCTCGGGGCGCTGGGTGCTCAGTGCTCGGGGTGCTGGGTGCTCAGTACTCAGTGCTCAGGGTGCTCAGTGTTCAGTGCTCAGGGTGCTGGTTGTTCAGTACTCAGGGTGCTGGGTGCTCAGTACTTAGGTTGCTGGGTGCTCAGTGCTCAGGGTGCTGGGTGCTCAGTGCTCAGGGTGCTGGGTGCTCAGTACTCAGGGTGCTGGGTGCTTAGTGCTCGAGGTGCTCGGTGCTCAGTACTCAAGGTGCTGGGTGCTCAGTCCTCGGGGTGCTCCGTGCTCACGGTGCTGGTTGCTCAGTGCTCGGGGTGCTGGGTGCTCAGTACTCAGCGTGCTGGGTGCTCAGTACTCAGGGTGCTGGGTGCTCAGTGCTCAGGGTGCTGGGTGCTCAGTGCTCAGGGTGCAGGGTGCTCAGTGATCGGGGTGCTGGGTGCTCAGTACTCAGGGTGCTCAGTGCTCGAGGTGCACGGTGCTCAGTACTCAAGGTGCTGGGTGCTCAGTGCTCAGGGTGCTGGGTGCTCAGTCCTCGGGGTGCTCCGTGCTCAGGGTGCTGGGTGCTCAGTGCTCAGGGTGCTGGGTGCTCAGTGCTCAGTGCTCAGGGTGCTGGGTGTTCAGTACTCAGGGTGCTGGGTGCTCAGTACTCAGGGTGCTGCGTGCTCAGTGCTCAGGGTGCTGGGTGCTCAGTGCTCAGGGTGCTGGGTGCTCAGTACTCAGGGTGCTGGATGCTCAGTACTCAGGGTGCTGGGTGCTCAGTGCTCGGGGTGCTGGGTGCTCAGTGCTCAGGGTGATCAGTGCTCAGTACTCAGGGTGCTGGGTGCTCAGTGCTCAGGGTGATGGGTACTCTGTCCTCAGGGTGCTGGGTGCTCAGTGCTCAGTACTCATGGTGCTCAGTACTCAGGGTGCCGGGTGCTCAGTGCTCGGGGTGCTGGGTGCTCAGTACTCAGGGTGCTGGGTGCTCAGTACTCGGGGTGCTGGGTGCTCAGTACTCAGGGTGCTGGGTGCTCAGTGCTCGGGGTGCTGGGTGCTCAGTGCTCAGGGTGATCGGTGCTCAGTGCTCAGGGTGCTGGGTGCTCAGTCCTCAGGGTGCTCAGTGCTCAGGGTGCTGGGTGCTCAGTGCTCGGGGTGCTCGGTGCTCAGTACTCAGGGTGCTGAGTGCTCAGTTCTCACGGTGCTGGGTGCTCAGTACTCAGGGTGCTGGGTGCTCAGTACTCAGGGTGCTGGATGCTCAGTGCACAGGGTGCTGGGTGCTCAGTGCTCGGGGTGCTGGGTGCTCAGTGCTCAGTACTCAGGGTGCTGGGTGCTCAGTGCTCGGGGTGCTGGGTGCTCAGTACTCAGCGTGCTGGGTGCTCAGTACTCAGGGTGCTGGGAGCTCAGTGCTCAGGGTGCTGGGTGCTCAGTGCTCAGTGTGCTGGGTGCTCAGTGCTCGGGGAGCTCGGTGCTCAGTACTCAGGGTGCTGGGTGCTCTGTACTCAGTGCTTGGGGTCCTGGGTGCTCCGTGCTCGGGGTGCTGGTTGCTCAGTGCTCAGTACTCAGGGTGCTGGGTGCTCAGTGCTCGGGGTGCTGGGTGCTCAGTACTCAGCGTGCTGGGTGCTCAGTACTCAGGGTGCTGGGTGCTCAGTGCTCGGGGTGCTGCGTGCTCAGTAATCAGGGTGCTGGGTGCTCAATACTCAGGGTGCTGGGTGCTCAGTGCTCGGGGTGCTCGGTGCTCAGTACTCAAGGTGCTGGGTGCTCAGTGCTCAGGGTGCTGGGTGCTCAGTACCTCGGGGTGCTCCGTGCTCAGTGATCAGGGTGCTGGGTGCTCAGTACTCAGGGTGCTCGGTGCTCAGTACTCAGGGTGCTGGGTGCTCAGTCCTCGGGGTGCTGGGTTCTCAGTGCTGAGTACTCAGGGTGCTGGGTGCTCAGTGCTCAGGGTGCTGGGTGCTCAGTATTCAGGGTGCTCAGTGCTCAGTACTCGGGGTGCTTGGTGCTCAGTGCTCAGGGTGCTCAGTGCTCAGTGCTCGGGGTGCTGGGTGCTCAGTGCTCGGGGCGCTGGGTGCTCAGTGCTCGGGGTGCTGGGTGCTCAGTACTCGGGGTGCTGGGTGCTCAGTGCTCAGGGTGCTCAGTGCTCAGTACTCAGTGCTCAGGGTGCTCAGTGCTCAGTGCTCAGGGTGCTGGGTGTTCAGTACTCAGGGTGCTGGGTGCTCAGTACTCAGGTTGCTGGGTGCTCAGTGCTCAGGGTGCTGGGTGCTCAGTGCTCAGGGTGCTGGGTGCTCAGTACTCAGGGTGCTGGGTGCTTAGTGCTCGAGGTGCTCGGTGCTCAGTACTCAAGGTGCTGGGTGCTCAGTCCTCGGGGTGCTCCGTGCTCACGGTGCTGGTTGCTCAGTGCTCGGGGTGCTGGGTGCTCAGTACTCAGCGTGCTGGGTGCTCAGTACTCAGGGTGCTGGGTGCTCAGTGCTCAGGGTGCTGGGTGCTCAGTGCTCAGGGTGCAGGGTGCTCAGTGATCGGGGTGCTGGGTGCTCAGTACTCAGGGTGCTCAGTGCTCGAGGTGCACGGTGCTCAGTACTCAAGGTGCTGGGTGCTCAGTGCTCAGGGTGCTGGGTGCTCAGTCCTCGGGGTGCTCCGTGCTCAGGGTGCTGGGTGCTCAGTGCTCAGGGTGCTGGGTGCTCAGTGCTCAGTGCTCAGGGTGCTGGGTTTTCAGTACTCAGGGTGCTGGGTGCTCAGTACTCAGGGTGCTGGGTGCTCAGTGCTCAGGGTGCTGGGTGCTCAGTGCTCAGGGTGCTGGGTGCTCAGTACTCAGGGTGCTGGGTGCTCAGTACTCAGGGTGCTCGGTGCTCAGTACTCAGGGTGCTGGGTGCTCAGTGCCCAGGGTGCTGGGTGCTCAGTACTCAGCGTGCTGGGTGCTCAGTGCTCAGGGTGCTGGCTGCTCAGTACTCAGGGTGCTGGGTGCTCAGTGCTCGGGGTGCTGGGTGCTCAGTGCTCAGGGTGATCAGTGCTCAGTACTCAGGGTGCTGGGTGCTCAGTGCTCAGGGTGCTTGGTACTCAGTCCTCAGGGTGCTGGGTGCTCAGTGCTCAGTACTCAGGGTGCTCAGTACTCAGGGTGCCGGGTGCTCAGTGCTCGGGCTGCTGGGTGCTCAGTACTCAGGGTGCTGGGTGCTCAGTGCTCGGGGTGCTGGGTGCTGAGTGCTTAGGGTGATCGGTGCTCAGTGCTCAGGGTGCTCAGTTCTCAGGGTGCTGGGTGCTCAGGGTGCTGGGTGCTCAGTGCTCGGGGTGCTGGGTGCTCAGTGCTCAGGGTGCTGGGTGCTCAGTGCTCAGTGCTCAGGGTGCTGGGTGCTCAGTGCTCAGTGCTCAGGGTGCTGGGTGTTCAGTACTCATTGTGCTGGGTGCTCAGTACTCAGGGTGCTGGGTGCTCAGTGCTCAGGGTGCTGGGTGCTCAGTGCTCAGGGTGCTGGGTGCTCAGTACTCAGGGGGCTGGGTGCTCAGTACTCAGGGTGCTCGGTGCTCAGTACTCAGGGTGCTGGGTGCTCAGTGCCCAGGGTGCTGGGTGCTCAGTACTCAGGGTGCTGGGTGCTCAGTACTCAGGGTGCTGGTTGCTCAGTACTCAGGGTGATGGGTGCTCAGTGCTCAGGGTGCTGGGTGCTCAGTATTCAGGGTGCTCAGTGCTCAGTACTCGGGGTGCTTGGTGCTCAGTACTCAAGGTGCTCAGTGCTCAGTACTCGGGGTGCTGGGTGCTCAGTGCTCAGGGTGCTCAGTGCTCAGTGCTCGGGGTGCTGGGTGCTCAGTGCTCGGGGCGCTGGGTGCTCAGTGCTCGGGGTGCTGGGTGCTCAGTACTCAGTGCTCAGGGTGCTCAGTGCTCAGTGCTCAGGGTGCTGGTTGTTCAGTACTCAGGGTCCTGGGTGCTCAGTACTCAGGTTGCTGGGTGCTCAGTGCTCAGGGTGCTGGGTGCTCAGTGCTCAGGGTGCTGGGTGCTCAGTACTCAGGGTGCTGGGTGCTTAGTGCTCGAGGTGCTCGGTGCTCAGTACTCAAGGTGCTGGGTGCTCAGTCCTCGGGGTGCTCCGTGCTCACGGTGCTGGTTGCTCAGTGCTCGGGGTGCTGGGTGCTCAGTACTCAGCGTGCTGGGTGCTCAGTACTCAGGGTGCTGGGTGCTCAGTGCTCAGGGTGCTGGGTGCTCAGTGCTCAGGGTGCTGGGTGCTCAGTGATCGGGGTGCTGGGTGCTCAGTACTCAGGGTGCTCAGTGCTCGAGGTGCACGGTGCTCAGTACACAAGGTGCTGGGTGCTCAGTGCTCAGGGTGCTGGGTGCTCAGTCCTCGGGGTGCTCCGTGCTCAGGGTGCTGGGTGCTAAGTGCTCAGGGTGCTGGGTGCTCAGTGCTCAGTGCTCAGGGTGCTGGGTGTTCAGTACTCAGGGTGCTGGGTGCTCAGTACTCAGGGTGCTGGGTGCTCAGTGCTCAGGGTGCTGGGTGCTCAGTGCTCAGGGTGCTGGGTGCTCAGTACTCAGGGTGCTGGGTGCTCAGTACTCAGGGTGCTCGGTGCTCAGTACTCAGGGTGCTGGGTGCTCAGTGCCCAGGGTGCTGGGTGCTCAGTACTCAGGGTGCTGGGTGCTCAGTACTCAGGGTGCTGGGTGCTCAGTGCTCAGGGTGCTGGATGCTCAGTACTCAGGGTGCTGGGTGCTCAGTGCTCAGGGTGATCAGTGCTCTGTACTCAGGGTGCTGGGTGCTCAGTGCTCAGGGTGCTGGGTACTCTGTCCTCAGGGTGCTGGGTGCTCAGTGCTCAGTACTCATGGTGCTCAGTACTCAGGGTGCCGGGTGCTCAGTGCTCGGGGTGCTGGGTGCTCAGTACTCAGGGTGCTGGGTGCTCAGTACTCGGGGTGCTGGGTGCTCAGTACTCAGGGTGCTGGGTGCTCAGTGCTCGGGGTGCTGGGTGCTCAGTGCTCAGGGTGATCGGTGCTCAGTGCTCAGGGTGCTGGGTGCTCAGTCCTCAGGGTGCTCAGTGCTCAGGGTGCTGGGTGCTCAGTGCTCGGGGTGCTCGGTGCTCAGTACTCAGGGTGATGAGTGCTCAGTTCTCACGGTGCTGGGTGCTCAGTACTCAGGGTGCTGGGTGCTCAGTACTCAGGGTGCTGGATGCTCAGTGCACAGGGTGCTGGGTGCTCAGTGCTCGGGGTGCTGGGTGCTCAGTGCTCAGTACTCAGGGTGCTGGGTGCTCAGTGCTCGGGGTGCTGGGTGCTCAGTACTCAGCGTGCTGGGTGCTCAGTACTCAGGGTGCTGGGAGCTCAGTGCTCAGGGTGCTGGGTGCTCAGTGCTCAGTGTGCTGGGTGCTCAGTGCTCGGGGAGCTCGGTGCTCAGTACTCAGGGTGCTGGGTGCTCTGTACTCAGTGCTTGGGGTCCTGGGTGCTCCGTGCTCGGGGTGCTGGTTGCTCAGTGCTCAGTACTCAGGGTGCTGGGTGCTCAGTGCTCGGGGTGCTGGGTGCTCAGTACTCAGCGTGCTGGGTGCTCAGTACTCAGGGTGCTGGGTGCTCAGTGCTCGGGGTGCTGCGTGCTCAGTAATCAGGGTGCTGGGTGCTCAATACTCAGGGTGCTGGGTGCTCAGTGCTCGGGGTGCTCGGTGCTCAGTACTCAAGGTGCTGGGTGCTCAGTGCTCAGGCTGCTGGGTGCTCAGTACCTCGGGGTGCTCCGTGCTCAGTGATCAGGGTGCTGGGTGCTCAGTACTCAGGGTGCTCGGTGCTCAGTACTCAGGGTGCTGGGTGCTCAGTCCTCGGGGTGCTGGGTTCTCAGTGCTGAGTACTCAGGGTGCTGGGTGCTCAGTGCTCAGGGTGCTGGGTGCTCAGTATTCAGGGTGCTCAGTGCTCAGTACTCGGGGTGCTTGGTGCTCAGTACTCAAGGTGCTCAGTGCTCAGTACTCGGGGTGCTGGGTGCTCAGTGCTCAGGGTGCTCAGTGCTCAGTGCTCGGGGTGCTGGGTGCTCAGTGCTCGGGGCGCTGGGTGCTCAGTGCTCGGGGTGCTGGGTGCTCAGTACTCGGGGTGCTGGGTGCTCAGTGCTCAGGGTGCTCAGTTCTCAGTACTCAGTGCTCAGGGTGCTCAGTGCTCAGTGCTCAGGGTGCTGGGTGTTCAGTACTCAGGGTGCTGGGTGCTCAGTACTCAGGTTGCTGGGTGCTCAGTGCTCAGGGTGCTGGGTGCTCAGTGCTCAGGGTGCTGGGTGCTCAGTACTCAGGGTGCTGGGTGCTTAGTGCTCGAGGTGCTGGGTGCTCAGTCCTCGGGGTGCTCCGTGCTCACGGTGCTGGTTGCTCAGTGCTCGGGGTGCTGGGTGCTCAGTACTCAGCGTGCTGGGTGCTCAGTACTCAGGGTGCTGGGTGCTCAGTGCTCAGGGTGCTGGGTGCTCAGTGCTCAGGGTGCAGGGTGCTCAGTGATCGGGGTGCTGGGTGCTCAGTACTCAGGGTGCTCAGTGCTCGAGGTGCACAGTGCTCAGTACTCAAGGTGCTGGGTGCTCAGTGCTCAGGGTGCTGGGTGCTCAGTCCTCGGGGTGCTCCGTGCTCAGGGTGCTGGGTGCTCAGTGCTCAGGGTGCTGGGTGCTCAGTGCTCAGTGCTCAGGGTGCTGGGTGTTCAGTACTCAGGGTGCTGGGTGCTCAGTACTCAGCGTGCTGGGTGCTCAGTGCTCAGGGTGCTGGGTGCTCAGTGCTCAGGGTGCTGGGTGCTCAGTACTCAGGGTGCTGGGTGCTCAGTACTCAGCGTGCTGGGTGCTCAGTGCTCAGGGTGCTGGGTGCTCAGTGCTCAGGGTGCTGGGTGCTCAGTACTCAGGGTGCTGGGTGCTCAGTACTCAGGGTGCTCGGTGCTCAGTACTCAGGGTGCTGGGTGCTCAGTGCCCAGGGTGCTGGGTGCTCAGTACTCAGCGTGCTGGGTGCTCAGTGCTCAGGGTGCTGGCTGCTCAGTACTCAGGGTGCTTGGTGCTCAGTGCTCGGGGTGCTGGGTGCTCAGTGCTCAGGGTGATCAGTGCTCAGTACTCAGGGTGCTGGGTGCTCAGTGCTCAGGGTGCTTGGTACTCAGTCCTCAGGGTGCTGGGTGCTCAGTGCTCAGTACTCAGGGTGCTCAGTACTCAGGGTGCCGGGTGCTCAGTGCTCGGGCTGCTGGGTGCTCAGTACTCAGGGTGCTGGGTGCTCAGTGCTCGGGGTGCTGGGTGCTGAGTGCTTAGGGTGATCGGTGCTCAGTGCTCAGGGTGCTCAGTTCTCAGGGTGCTGGGTGCTCAGGGTGCTGGGTGCTCAGTGCTCGGGGTGCTGGGTGCTCAGTGCTCAGGGTGCTGGGTGCTCAGTGCTCAGGGTGCTGGGTGCTCAGTGCTCGGGGTGCTGGGTGCTCAGTGCTCGGGGTGCTGGGTGCTCAGTGCTCAGTGCTCAGGGTGCTGGGTGCTCAGTGCTCAGGGTGCTGGTTGCTCAGTACTCAGGGTGCTGGGTGCTCAGTACTCAGGGTGCTGGGTGCTCAGTGCTCATGGTGCTGGGTGCTCAGTACTCAGGGTGCTGGGTGCTCAGTACTCAGGGTGCTGGGTGCTCAGTTCTCAGGGTGCTGGGTGCTCAGTGCTCGGGGTGCTGCGTGCTCAGTAATCAGGGTGCTGGGTGCTCAATACTCAGGGTGCTGGGTGCTCAGTGCTCGGGGTGCTCGGTGCTCAGTACTCAAGGTGCTGGGTGCTCAGTGCTCAGGGTGCTGGGTGCTCAGTACCTCGGGGTGCTCCGTGCTCAGTGATCAGGGTGCTGGGTGCTCAGTACTCAGGGTGCTCGGTGCTCAGTACTCAGGGTGCTGGGTGCTCAGTCCTCGGGGTGCTGGGTTCTCAGTGCTGAGTACTCAGGGTGCTGGGTGCTCAGTGCTCAGGGTGCTGGGTGCTCAGTATTCAGGGTGCTCAGTGCTCAGTACTCGGGGTGCTTGGTGCTCAGTACTCAAGGTGCTCAGTGCTCAGTACTCGGGGTGCTGGGTGCTCAGTGCTCAGGGTGCTCAGTGCTCAGTGCTCGGGGTGCTGGGTGCTCAGTGCTCGGGGCGCTGGGTGCTCAGTGCTCGGGGTGCTGGGTGCTCAGTACTCGGGGTGCTGGGTGCTCAGTGCTCAGGGTGCTCAGTGCTCAGTACTCAGTGCTCAGGGTGCTCAGTGCTCAGTGCTCAGGGTGCTGGGTGTTCAGTACTCAGGGTGCTGGGTGCTCAGTACTCGGGGTGCTGGGTGCTTAGTGCTCGAGGTGCTCGGTGCTCAGTACTCAAGGTGCTGGGTGCTCAGTCCTCGGGGTGCTCCGTGCTCTCGGTGCTGGTTGCTCAGTGCTCTGGGTGCTGGGTGCTCAGTACTCAGCGTGCTGGGTGCTCAGTACTCAGGGTTCTGGGTGCTCAGTGCTCAGGGTGCTGGGTGCTCAGTGCTCAGGGTGCAGGGTGCTCAGTGATCGGGGTGCTGGGTGCTCAGTACTCAGGGTGCTCAGTGCTCGAGGTGCACGGTGCTCAGTACTCAAGGTGCTGGGTGCTCAGTGCTCAGGGTACTGGGTGCTCAGTCCTCGGGGTGCTCCGTGCTCAGGGTGCTGGGTGCTCAGTGCTCAGGGTGCTGGGTGCTCAGTGCTCAGGGTGCTGGGTGTTCAGTACTCAGGGTGCTGGGTGCTCAGTACTCAGGGTGCTGGGTGCTCAGTGCTCAGGGTGCTGGGTGCTCAGTGCTCAGGGTGCTGGGTGCTCAGTACTCAGGGTGCTGGGTGCTCAGTACTCAGGGTGCTCGGTGCTCAGTACTCAGGGTGCTGGATGCTCAGTGCCCAGGGTGCTGGGTGCTCAGTACTCAGGGTGCTGGGTGCTCAGTACTCAGGGTGCTGGGTGCTCAGTGCTCAGGGTGCTGGATGCTCAGTACTCAGGGTGCTGGGTGCTCAGTGCTCGGGGTGCTGGGTGCTCAGTGCTCAGGGTGATCAGTGCTCAGTACTCAGGGTGCTGGCTGCTCAGTGCTCAGGGTGCTGGGTACTCTGTCCTCAGGGTGCTGGGTGCTCAGTGCTCAGTACTCATGGTGCTCAGTACTCAGGGTGCCGGGTGCTCAGTGCTCGGGGTGCTGGGTGCTCAGTACTCAGGGTGCTGGGTGCTCAGTACTCGGGGTGCTGGGTGCTCAGTACTCAGGGTGCTGGGTGCTCAGTGCTCGGGGTGCTGGGTGCTCAGTATTCAGGGTGCTCAGTGCTCAGGGTGCTGGGTGCTCAGTGCTCGGGGTGCTCGGTGCTCAGTACTCAGGGTGCTGAGTGCTCAGTTCTCACGGTGCTGGGTGCTCAGTACTCAGGGTGCTGGGTGCTCAGTACTCAGGGTGCTGGATGCTCAGTGCACAGGGTGCTGGGTGCTCAGTGCTCGGGGTGCTGGGTGCTCAGTGCTCAGTACTCAGGGTGCTGGGTGCTCAGTGCTCGGGGTGCTGGGTGCTCAGTACTCAGCGTGCTGGGTGCTCAGTACTCAGGGTGCTGGGAGCTCAGTGCTCAGGGTGCTGGGTGCTCAGTGCTCAGTGTGCTGGGTGCTCAGTGCTCGGGGAGCTCGGTGCTCAGTACTCAGGGTGCTGGGTGCTCTGTACTCAGTGCTTGGGGTCCTGGGTGCTCCGTGCTCGGGGTGCTGGTTGCTCAGTGCTCAGTACTCAGGGTGCTGGGTGCTCAGTACTCAGCGTGCTGGGTGCTCATTACTCAGGGTGCTGGGTGCTCAGTGCTCGGGGTGCTGCGTGCTCAGTAATCAGGGTGCTGGGTGCTCAATACTCAGGGTGCTTGGTGCTCAGTGCTCGGGGTGCTCGGTGCTCAGTACTCAGGGTGCTGGGTGCTCAGTGCTCAGTACTCAGGGTGCTGGGTGCTCAGTACTCAGCGTGCTGGGTGCTCAGTACTCAGGGTGCTGGGTGCTCAGTGCTCGGGGTGCTGCGTGCTCAGTAATCAGGGTGCTGGGTGCTCAATACTCAGGGTGCTTGGTGCTCAGTGCTCGGGGTGCTCGGTGCTCAGTACTCAAGGTGCTGGGTGCTCAGTGCTCAGGGTGCTGGGGTGCTCAGTACCTCGGGGTGCTCCGTGCTCAGTGATCAGGGTGCTGGGTGCTCAGTACTCAGGGTGCTCGGTGCTCAGTACTCAGGGTGCTGGGTGCTCAGTCCTCGGGGTGCTGGGTTCTCAGTGCTGAGTACTCAGGGTGCTGGGTGCTCAGTGATCAGGGTGCTGGGTGCTCAGTATTCAGGGTGCTCAGTGCTCAGTACTCGGGGTGCTTGGTGCTCAGTACTCAAGGTGCTCAGTGCTCAGTACTCGGGGTGCTGGGTGCTCAGTGCTCAGGGTGCTCAGTGCTCAGTGCTCGGGGTGCTGGGTGCTCAGTGCTCGGGGCGCTGGGTGCTCAGTGCTCGGGGTGCTGGGTGCTCAGTACTCGGGGTGCTGGTGCTCAGTGCTCAGGGTGCTCAGTGCTCAGTACTCAGTGCTCAGGGTGCTCAGTGCTCAGTGCTCAGGGTGCCTGGGTGTTCAGTACTCAGGGTGCTGAGTGCTCAGTACTCAGGTTGCTGGGTGCTCAGTGCTCAGGGTGCTGGGTGCTCAGTGCTCAGGGTGCTGGGTGCTCAGTACTCAGGGTGCTGGGTGCTTAGTGCTCGAGGTGCTCGGTGCTCAGTACTCAAGGTGCTGGGTGCTCAGTCCTCGGGGTGCTCCGTGCTCACGGTGCTGGTTGCTCACTGCTCGGGGTGCTGGGTGCTCAGTACTCAGCGTGCTGGGTGCTCAGTACTCAGGGTGCTGGGTGCTCAGTGCACAGGGTGCTGGGTGCTCAGTGCTCAGGGTGCAGGGTGCTCAGTGATCGGGGTGCTGGGTGCTCAGTACTCAGGGTGCTCAGTGCTCGAGGTGCACGGTTCTCAGTACTCAAGGTGCTGGGTGCTCAGTGCTCAGGGTGCTGGGTGCTCAGTGCTCAGTGCTCAGGGTGCTGGGTGTTCAGTACTCAGGGTGCTGGGTGCTCAGTACTCAGGGTGCTGGGTGCTCAGTGCTCAGGGTGCTGGGTGCTCAGTGCTCAGGGTGCTGGGTGCTCAGTACTCAGGGTGCTGGGTGCTCAGTACTCAGGGTCCTCGGTGCTCAGTACTCAGGGTGCTGGGTGCTCAGTGCCCAGGGTGCTGGGTGCTCAGTACTCAGGGTGCTGGGTGCTCAGTACTCAGGGTGCTGGGTGCTCAGTGCTCAGCGTGCTGGATGCTCAGTACTCAGGGTGCTGGGTGCTCAGTGCTCGGGGTGCTGGGTGCTCAGTGCTCAGGGTGATCAGTGCTCAGTACTCAGGGTGCTGGGTGCTCAGTGCTCAGGGTGCTGGGTACTCTGTCCTCAGGGTGCTGGGTGCTCAGTGCTCAGTACTCATGGTGCTCAGTACTCAGGGTGCCGGGTGCTCAGTGCTCGGGGTGCTGGGTGCTCAGTACTCAGGGTGCTGGGTGCTCAGTACTCGGGGTGCTGGGTGCTCAGTACTCAGGGTGCTGGGTGCTCAGTGCTCGGGGTGCTGGGTGCTCAGTGCTCAGGGTGATCGGTGCTCAGTGCTCAGGGTGCTGGGTGCTCAGTCCTCAGGGTGCTCAGTGCTCAGGGTGCTGGGTGCTCAGTGCTCGGGGTGCTCGGTGCTCAGTACTCAGGGTGCTGAGTGCTCAGTTCTCACGGTGCTGGGTGCTCAGTACTCAGGGTGCTGGGTGCTCAGTACTCAGGGTGCTGGATGCTCAGTGCACAGGGTGCTGGGTGCTCAGTGCTCGGGGTGCTGGGTGCTCAGTGCTCAGTACTCAGGGTGCTGGGTGCTCAGTGCTCGGGGTGCTGGGTGCTCAGTACTCAGCGTGCTGGGTGCTCAGTACTCAGGGTGCTGGGTGCTCAGTGCTCAGGGTGCTGGGTGCTCAGTGCTCAGTGTGCTGGTTGCTCAGTGCTCGGGGAGCTCGGTGCTCAGTACTCAGGGTGCTGGGTGGTCTGTACTCAGTGCTTGGGGTCCTGGGTGCTCCGTTCTCGGGGTGCTGGTTGCTCAGTGCTCAGTACTCAGGGTGCTGGGTCCTCAGTGCTCGGGGTGCCTGGGTGCTCAGTACTCAGCGTGCTGGGTGCTCAGTACTCAGGGTGCTGGGTGCTCAGTACTCAGGGTGCTGGGGTGCTCAGTACTCAGGGTGCTGGGTGCTCAGTGCACAGGGTGCTGGGTGCTCAGTGCTCAGGGTGCTGGGTGCTCAGTGCTCGGGGTGCTGGGTGCTCAGCGCTCAGTGCTCAGGGTGCTGGGTGCTCAGTGCTCAGGGTGCTGGTTGCTCAGTACTCAGGGTGCTGGGTGCTCAGTGCTCAGGGTGCTGGGTGCTCAGTGCTCGGGCGCTGGGTACTCAGTGCTCGGGGTGCTGGGTGCTCAGTACTCAGGGTGCTGTGTGCTCAGTGCTCAGTACTCAGCGTGCTGGGTGCTCAGTGCTCAGTGCTCATGGTGCTCAGTGCTCAGGGTGCTGGGTGCTCAGGGTGCTTTGTGCTCAGTGCTCGGGGTGCTGGGTGCTCAGTGCTCAGGGTGCTGGGTGCTCAGTGCTCAGTGCTCAGGGTGCTGGGTGCTCAGTGCTCAGTGCTCAGGGTGCTG
>NW_024544124.1:0-42243 GCF_018167655.1 Microtus oregoni | reverse complement strand
AGCACTGAGCACCCAGCACCCTGAGTACTGAGCACCCAGCACCCTGAGTACTGAGCACCCAGCACCCCTGAGCACTGAGCACCCAGCACCCTGAGTACTGAGCACCTAGCACCCTGAGCACTGAGCAGCCAGCACCCCGAGCACTGAGCACCCAGCACCCCTGAGCACTGAGCACCCAGCACCCCGAGTACTGAGCACCGAGCACCCCGAGCTCTGAGCACCCAGCACCCTGAGTACTGTGCACCCCGTACCCTGAGTACTGAGCACCCCGAGTACTGAGCACCCAGCACCCCGAGCACTGAGCACCCAGCACCCTGAGTACTGAGAACAGATCACCCAGAGCACGGAGCACCCAGGACCCCGAGCACTGAGTACTGAGCACCCAGCACCCTGGGTACTGAGCACCGAGCTCCCCGAGCACTGAGCACCCAGCACCCTGAGCACTGAGCACCCAGCACCCTGAGCACTGAGCACCCAGCACCCTGAGTACTGAGCACCCAGCACGCTGAGTACTGAGCACTCAGCACCCTGAGCACTGAGCACCCAGCACCCTGAGTACTGAGCACTGAGCACCCAGCACCCCGAGCACTGAGCACCCAGCACCCTGTGTACTGAGCACTGAGCACCCTGATTACTAAGCACCCAGCACCCTGAGTACTGACCACACAGGACCCTGAGCACTGAGCACCGAGCAACCCGAGCACTGAGCACTCAGCACCCTGAGCACTCAGCACCCATCACCCCGATCACTGAGCACCCAGCACCCTGAGCACTGAGCACCCAGCACCCTGAGCACTGAGCACCCAGCACCCTGAGCACTGAGCACCCAGCACCCTGAGCACTGATCACCCAGCACCCTGAGTACTGAGCACCGAGCACCCTGAGTACTGAGCACCCAGCACCCTGAGCACTGAGCACCCAGCACCCTGAGTACTGAGCACCCAGCACCCTGAGTACTGAGCACCCAGCACCCCGAGCACTGAGCACCCAGCACCCTGAGTACTGAGCACCTAGCACCCTGAGCACTGAGCACCGAGCACCTGAGTACTGAACACCCCAGCACCCTGAGCACTGAGCACTGAGCACCCAGCACCCTGAGCACTGAGCTCTGAGCACCCAGCACCCCGAGCACTGAGCACCCAGCACCCTGAGCACCCAGCACCCTTAGCACTGAGCACCCTGAGCACTGAGCACCCCTGAGCACTGAGCACTGAGCACCCAGCACCCTGAGTACTGAGCACCCAACACTCTAAGCACTGAGCACCCAGCACCCTGTGTACGGAGCACTGAGCACCCTGATTACTAAGCACCCAGCACCCTGAGTACTGAGCACCCAGGACCCTGAGCACTGAGCACCGAGCACCCCGAGCACTGAGCACCCAGGACCCTGAGCACTCAGCACCCATCACCCCGATCACTGAGCACCCAGCACCCTGAGCACTGAGCACCCAGCACCCTGAGCACTGAGCACCCAGCACCCAGAGCACTGAGCACCCAGCACCCTGAGCACTGAGCACCCAGCACCCTGAGTACTGAGCACCCAGCACCCTGAGTACTGAGCACCCTGAGTACTGAGCACCGATCACCCTGAGCACTGAGCACCCAGCACCCTGAGTACTGAGCACCCAGCACCTTGAGCACTGAGCACCCAGCACCCTGAGCATTGAGCACCCAGCACCCTGAGTACTGAGCACCCCAGAACCCTGAGTACTGAGCACCCAGCACCCTGAGTACGGAGCACCCAGCACCCTGAGTACTGAGCACCCAGCACCCTGAGTACTGAGCACCGAGCACCCCGAGGACTGAGCAACCAGCACCCTGAGTACTGAGCACTGAGCACCCTGAGTACTAAGCACCGAACACCCTGAGTACTGAGCACCCCAGCACCCTGAGGACTGAGCACCCAGCACCCTGAGCACTGAGCACCCAGCACCCTGAGTAATGAGCACCCAGCACCCTGAGTACTGAGCACCCAGCACCCTGAGCACTGAGCACCCAGCACCCCGAGCACTGAGCACCCCAGCACCCCGAGCACTGAGCACCCAGGACCCTGAGCACTGAGCACCCCAGCACCCTGAGCACTGAGCACCAGCACCCTGAGTACTGAGTACTCAGCACCCTGAGCACTGAGCACCCAGCACCCTGAGTACTGATCACCGAGCACCCCGTGCACTGAGCACCCAGCACCCTGAGTACTGAGCACCCAGCACCCTGAATACTGAGCACCCAGCACCCTGAGTACTGAGCACCCAGCACCCTGAGCACTGAGCACAAAGCACGCTGAGTACTGAGCACTGAACACCCTGAGTACTGAGCACCGAGGACCCTGAGCACTGAGCACCCAGCACCCCGAGCACTGAGCACCCAGCACCCTGAGCACTGAGCACCCAGCACCCCGAGGACTGAGCACCGAGCACCCCGACCTCTGAGCACCCAGCACCCTGAGTACTGAGCACCCAGTACCCTGAGTACTGAGCACCCCGAGTACTGAGCACCCAGCACCCCGAGCACTGAGCACCCAGCACCCTGAGTACTGAGAACAGATCACCCCGAGCACGGAGCACCCAGTACCCCGAGCACTGAGTACTGAGCACCCAGCACCCTGAGTACTGAGCACCGAGCTCCCCGAGCACTGAGCACCCAGCACCCTGAGCACTGAGCACCCAGCACCCTGAGCACTGAGCACCCAGCACCCTGAGTACTGAGCACCCAGCACGCTGAGTACTGAGCACTCAGCACCCTGAGCACTGAGCACCCAGCACCCTGTGTACTGAGCACTGAGCACCCTGATTACTAAGCACCCAGCACCCTGAGAACTGAGCACCCAGGACCCTGCGCACTGAGCACCGAGCACCCCGAGCACTGAGCACTCAGCACCCTGAGCACTCAGCACCCAACACCCCGATCACTGAGCACCCAGCACCCTGAGCACTGAGCACCCAGCACCCTGAGCACTGAGGACCCAGCACCCAGAGCACTGAGCACCCAGCACCCTGAGCACTGAGCACCCAGCACCCTGAGTACTGAGCACCCAGCACCCTGAGCACTGAGCACCCAGCACCCTGAGTACTGAGCACCCAGCACCCTGAGTACTGAGCACCCAGCACCCCGAGCACTGAGCACCCAGCACCCTGAGCACTGAGCACCCAGCACCCTGAGCACTGAGCACTGAGCACCCAGCACCCCGAGCACTGAGCACCCAGCAGCCTGAGCACTGAGCACCGATCACTCTGAGCAGTGAGCACCCAGCACCCCAAGCACTGAGCACCCAGCACCCTGAGTACTGAGCACCCAGCACCCTGAGTACTGAGCACCCAGCACCCCGAGCACTGAGCACCCAGCACCCTGAGTACTGAGCACCCTGAGTACTGAGCACTGAGCACAGAGCATCCTGAGTACTGAGCACCCTGAGGACTGAGCACCCAGCACCCAGAGCACTGAGAACCCAGCACCCTGAGTACTGAGCACTGATCACCCTGAGCTCTGAGCACCCAGCACCCAGAGCACTGAGCACCCAGCACCCTGAGTACTGAGCACCCAGCACCCTGAGCACTGAGCACCGAGCACCCTGAGTACTGAACACCCAGCACCCTGAGCACTCAGCACTGAGCACCTTGAGTACTGAGCACCGAGCACCCCGAGCACTGATCACCCAGCACCCTGAGCACTGAGCACGGAGCACCCCGAGGACTGAGCACCCCGCACCCTGAGCACTGAGCACCCAGCGCCTTGAGTACTGAGCACCGAGCACCCGGAGCACTGAGCACCCAGCACCCTGAGTACTGAGCACCCAACACCCAGAGTACTGAGCACCCAGCACCCTGATCACTGAGCACCCAGCACCCTGAGTACTGAGCACCCAGCACCCTGAGTACTGAGCACCCAGCACCCTGAGCACTGAGCACTGAGCACCCAGCACCCTGATCAATGAGCACTGACCACCCAGCACCCCGAGCACTGAGCACCCAGCACCCCGAGCACTGAGCACCCAGCGCCCTGAGCACTGAGCACCCAGCACCCTGAGCACTGAGCACCCAGCCCCCTGAGTACTGAGCACCCAGCACCATGAGTACTGAGCACCCAGCACCCTGAGTACTGAGCACCGAGCACCCCGAGCACTGAGCACCCAGCACCCTGAGCACTGAGCACCCTGAGGACTGAGCACCCAGCACCCTGAGCACCGAGCACCCCGAGCACTGAGCACCCAGCACCCTGAGCACTGAGCACCCTGAGCACTGAGCACCCAGCACACCGAGCACTGAGCACCCAGCACCCTGAGTACTGAGCACCCAGCACCCTGAGCACTGAGAACCCAGCACCCTGAGTACTGAGCACCCTGAGTACTGAGCAACGATCACCCTGAGCACTGAGCACCCAGCACCCTGAGTACTGAGCACCCAGCACCCTGAGCGCTGAGCACCCAGCACCCTGAGCACTGAGCACCTAGCACCCTGAGTACTGAGCACCCAGAACCCTGAGTACTGAGTACAAAGAACCCTGAGCACTGAGCACCCAGCACACTGAGTACTGAACACCGAGCACACTAAGTACTGAGCACCAAGCACCCTGAGTACTGAGCACCCAGCACCTTGAGCACTGAGCACCCAGCACCCTGAGTACTGAGCACCCAGCACCCTGAGTACTGAGCACCCACCACCCTGAGTACTGAGCACCCAGCACCCTGAGTACTGAGCACCCAGCACCCTGAGTACTGAGCACCGAGCACCCCGAGCACTGAGCAACCAGCACCCTGAGTACTGAGCACTGAGCACCCTGAGTACTGAGCACCGAACACCCTGAGTACTGAGCACCCAGCACCCTGAGGACTGAGCACCCAGCACCCTGAACACTGAGCACCCAGCACCCTGAGTACTGAGCCCCCAGCACCCTGAGTACTGAGCACCCAGCACCCTGAGCACTGAGCACCCAGCACCCCGAGCACTGAGCACCCAGCACCCCGAGCACTGAGCACCCAGCACCCCGAGCACTGAGCACCCAGCACCCTGAGCACTGAGCACCCAGCACCCTGAGCACTGAGCACCCAGCACCCTGAGCACTTAGCAGCCAGCACCCTCAGCACTGAGCACCCCAGCTCCCCGAGCACTGAGCACCCAGCACCCTGAGCACTGAGCACCCAGCACCCCGAGTACTGAGCACCCAGCACCCCGAGTACTGAGCACCGAGCACCCCGAGCACTGAGCACCCAGAACCCTGAGTACTGAGCACCCAGTACCCTGAGTACTGAGCACCCCGAGTACTGAGCACCCAGCACCCCGAGCACTGAGCACCCAGCACCCTGAGTACTGAGAACAGATCACCCTGAGTACTGAGCACCCAGCACCCTGAGTACTGAGCCCCCAGCACCCTGAGTACTGATCACCCAGCAACCCGAGCACTGGGCACCCAGCACCCCGAGAATGAGCACCCAGCACCCTGAGTACTGAGAACCGAGCACCCTGAGTACTGAGCACCCAGCACCCTGAGTACTGAGCCCCCAGCACCCTGAGCACTGAGCACCCAGCACACCGAGCACTGAGCACCCAGCACCCCGAGAATGAGCACCCAGCACCCTGAGTACTGAGCACCCAGCATCCCGAGCACGGAGCACCCAGGACCCCGAGCACTGAGTACTGAGCACCCAGCACCCTGAGTACTGAGCACCGAGCTCCCCGAGCACTGAGCACCCAGCACCCTGAGCACTGAGCACCCAGGACCCTGAGCACTGAGCACCCAGCACCCTGAGTACTGAGCACCCAGCACCCTGAGCACTGAGCACCCAGCACCCTGAGTACTGAGCACTGAGCACTGACCACCCTGAGCACTGAGCACCCAGCACCCTGAGCACTGAGCACCCAGCATCCTGAGCACTGAGTACTGAGCACCCAGCACCCTGAGCACTGAGCAGCCAGTACCCTGAGCTCTGAGCACCCAGCACACTGAGCACTGAGCACACAGAGTACTGAGCAACCAGCACCCCAAACACTGAGCACCGAGCACCCTGAGAACTGAGCACCGAGCACCCTGAGTACTGAGCACCCAGCACCATGAGTACTGAGCCCCGAGCACCCAGAGTACTGAGCAACCTGAGTACTGAGCACCCAGTACCCCGAGAATGAGCACCCAGCACCATGAGTACTGAGCACCGAGCACCCTGAGCACTGAGCAGCCAGCACCCTGAGTACTGAGCACCAAGCACCCAGAGTTCTGAGCACCCAGCACCCTGAGTACTGAGCACCCAGCACCATGAGTACTGAGCCCCGAGCACCCAGAGTACTGAGCAACCTGAGTACTGAGCACCCAGTACCCCGAGAATGAGCACCCAGCACCATGAGTACTGAGCACCGAGCACCCTGAGTTCTGAGCACCCAGCACCCTGAGCACTGAGCACACAGAGTACTGAGCAACCAGCACCCTGAGCACTGAGCACCCAGCACCCCGAGCACTGAGCACCCAGCACCCCGAACACTGAGCACTGAGCACCCTGAGCACTGAGGACCCAGCACCCCGAGCACTGAGCACCCAGCACCCTGAGTACTGAGCACCCAGCACCCTGAGCACTGAGGACCCAGCATCCCGAGCACTGAGCACCCAGCACGCTGAGTACTGAGCAATGAGCACCCAGCACCCTGAGTACTGAGCACCCAGCACCCTGAGTACTGACCACCCAGCACCCCAAGCACTGAGCACTGAGCAACCTGAGTACTGAGCACTGAGCACCCTTAGTACTGAGCACCGAGCACCCTGAGTACTGAGCACCCAGCACCCCGAGCACTGAGCACTGAGCAACCTGAGTGCTGAGCAACAAGCACCCCGAGTACTGAGCACTGAGCACCCTGAGTACTGAGCACCCAGCACCCTGAGCACTGAGCACCCAGCACCCTGAGTACTGAGCACTGAAAACCCTGAGTACTGAACACCGAGCACCCTGAGTACTGAGCACCCAGCACCCTGATCACTGAGCACGGAGCACCCCGAGGACTGAGCACCCAGCACCCTGAGCACTGAGCACCCAGCACCTTGAGTACTGAGCACCGAGCACCCCGAGCACTGAGCACCCAGCACCCTGAGTACTGAGCACCCAGCACCCTGAGCACTGAGCACCGAGCTAACCGAGCACTGAGCACCCAGAACCCTGAGTACTGAGCACTGAGCACCCAGCACCCCGAGCACTGAGCACCCAGCACCCTGTGTACTGAGCACTGAGCACCCTGAGTACTAAGCACCCAGCACCCTGAGTACTGAGCACCCAGCACACTGAGCACTGAGCACCGAGCACCCCGAGCACTGAGCACCCAGCACCCTGAGGACTCAGCACCCAGCACCCCGAGCACTGAGCACCCAGCACCCTGAGCACTGAGCACCCAGCAACCCGAGCACTGAGCACCCAGCACCCTGAGTACTGAGCACCCAGCACCCCGAGCACTGAGCACCCAGCACCCTGAGTACTGAGAACAGATTACCCTGAGTACTGAGCACCCAGCACCCTGAGTACTGAGCCCCCAGCACCCTGAGTACTGAGCACCCAGCACCCCGAGCACTGAGCACCCAGCACCCCGATGCCTGAGCACCCAGCACCCTGAGGACTGAGCACCCAGCACCCTGAGCACTGAGCACCCAGAACCCTGAGTACTGAGCACTGAGCACCCAGCACCCCGAGCACTGAGCACCCAGCACCCTGTGTACTGAGCACTGAGCACCCTGAGTACTAAGCACCCAGCACCCTGAGTACTGAGCACCCAGCACACTGAGCACTGAGCACCGAGCACCCCGAGCACTGAGCACCCAGCACCCTGAGGACTCAGCACCCAGCACCCCGAGCACTGAGCACCCAGCACCCTGAGCACTGAGCACCCAGCAACCCGAGCACTGAGCACCCAGCACCCTGAGTACTGAGCACCCAGCACCCCGAGCACTGAGCACCCAGCACCCTGAGTACTGAGAACAGATTACCCTGAGTACTGAGCACCCAGCACCCTGAGTACTGAGCCCCCAGCACCCTGAGTACTGAGCACCCAGCACCCCGAGCACTGAGCACCCAGCACCCCGAGAATGAGCACCCAGCACCCTGAGTACTGAGAACCGAGCACCCTGAGTACTGAGCACCCAGCACCCTGAGTACTGAGCCCCCAGCACCCTGAGTACTGAGCACCCAGCACCCCGAGCACTGAGCACCCAGCACCCCGAGAATGAGCACCCAGCACCCTGAGTACTGAGCACCCAGCACCCCGAGCACGGAGCACCCAGGACCCGAGCACTGAGTACTGAGCACCCAGCACCCTGAGTACTGAGCACCGAGCTCCCCGAGCACTGAGCACCCAGCACCCTGAGCACTGAGCACCCAGCACCCTGAGCACTGAGCACCCAGCACCCTGAGTACTGAGCACCCAGCACGCTGTTTACTGAGCACTCAGCACCCTGAGCACTGAGCACCCAGCACCTTGAGTACTGAGCACTCCGCACCCAGCACCCCGAGCACTGATCACCCAGCTCCCTGTGTCCTGAGCACTGAGCACCCTGATTACTAAGCACCCAGCACCCTGAGTACTGAGAACAGATCACCCTGAGTACTGAGCACCCAGCACCCTGAGTACTGAGCCCCCAGCACCCTGAGTACTGATCACCCAGCAACCCGAGCACTGAGCACCCAGCACCCCGAGAATGAGCACCCAGCACCCTGAGTACTGAGAACCGAGCACCCTGAGTACTGAGCACCCAGCACCCTGAGTACTGAGCCCCCAGCACCCTGAGCACTGAGCACCCAGCACACCGAGCACTGAGCACCCAGCACCCCGAGAATGAGCACCCAGCACCCTGAGTACTGAGCACCCAGCATCCCGAGCACGGAGCACCCAGGACCCCGAGCACTGAGTACTGAGCACCCAGCACCCTGAGTACTGAGCACCGAGCTCCCCGAGCACTGAGCACCCAGCACCCTGAGCACTGAGCACCCAGGACCCTGAGCACTGAGCACCCAGCACCCTGAGTACTGAGCACCCAGCACCCTGAGCACTGAGCACCCAGCACCCTGAGTACTGAGCACTGAGCACTGACCACCCTGAGCACTGAGCACCCAGCACCCTGAGCACTGAGCACCCAGCATCCTGAGCACTGAGTACTGAGCACCCAGCACCCTGAGCACTGAGCAGCCAGTACCCTGAGCTCTGAGCACCCAGCACCCTGAGCACTGAGCACACAGAGTACTGAGCAACCAGCACCCCAAACACTGAGCACCGAGCACCCTGAGAACTGAGCACCGAGCACCCTGAGTACTGAGCACCCAGCACCATGAGTACTGAGCCCCGAGCACCCAGAGTACTGAGCAACCTGAGTACTGAGCACCCAGTACCCCGAGAATGAGCACCCAGCACCATGAGTACTGAGCACCGAGCACCCTGAGCACTGAGCAGCCAGCACCCTGAGTACTGAGCACCAAGCACCCAGAGTTCTGAGCACCCAGCACCCTGAGTACTGAGCACCCAGCACCATGAGTACTGAGCCCCGAGCACCCAGAGTACTGAGCAACCTGAGTACTGAGCACCCAGTACCCCGAGAATGAGCACCCAGCACCATGAGTACTGAGCACCGAGCACCCTGAGTTCTGAGCACCCAGCACCCTGAGCACTGAGCACACAGAGTACTGAGCAACCAGCACCCTGAGCACTGAGCACCCAGCACCCCGAGCACTGAGCACCCAGCACCCCGAACACTGAGCACTGAGCACCCTGAGCACTGAGGACCCAGCACCCCGAGCACTGAGCACCCAGCACCCTGAGTACTGAGCACCCAGCACCCTGAGCACTGAGGACCCAGCATCCCGAGCACTGAGCACCCAGCACGCTGAGTACTGAGCAATGAGCACCCAGCACCCTGAGTACTGAGCACCCAGCACCCTGAGTACTGACCACCCAGCACCCCAAGCACTGAGCACTGAGCAACCTGAGTACTGAGCACTGAGCACCCTTAGTACTGAGCACCGAGCACCCTGAGTACTGAGCACCCAGCACCCCGAGCACTGAGCACTGAGCAACCTGAGTGCTGAGCAACAAGCACCCCGAGTACTGAGCACTGAGCACCCTGAGTACTGAGCACCCAGCACCCTGAGCACTGAGCACCCAGCACCCTGAGTACTGAGCACTGAAAACCCTGAGTACTGAACACCGAGCACCCTGAGTACTGAGCACCCAGCACCCTGATCACTGAGCACGGAGCACCCCGAGGACTGAGCACCCAGCACCCTGAGCACTGAGCACCCAGCACCTTGAGTACTGAGCACCGAGCACCCCGAGCACTGAGCACCCAGCACCCTGAGTACTGAGCACCCAGCACCCTGAGCACTGAGCACGGAGCACCCAGAGGCCTGAGCACCCAGCACCCTGAGCACTGAGCACCCAGCACCCTGAGCACTGAGCACCCAGTACCCCGAGTACTGAGCACCCAGCACCCCGAGTACTGAGCACCGAGCACCTCGAGCACTGAGCACCCAGCACCCTGAGTACTGAGCACCCAGCACCCTTAGTACTTAGCACTGAGCACCCCGAGTACTGAGCACCCAGCACCCCGAGCACTGGGCACCTAGCAACCTGAGTACTGAGAACAGATCACCCTGAGTACTGAGCACCCAGCACCCTGAGTACTGAGCCCCCAGCACCCTGAGTACTGAGCACCCAGCACCCCGAGCACTGAGCACCCAGCACCCCGAGAATGAGCACCCAGCACCCTGAGTACTTAGAACCGAGCACCCTGAGTACTGAGCACCCAGCACCCTGAGTACTGAGCCCCTAGCACCCTGAGAATGAGCACCCAGCACCATGAGTACTGAGCACCCAGCACCCTGAGTACTGAGCACTAAGCACCCAGAGCACTGAGAACCCAGCACCCCGAGCACGGAGCACCCAGGACCCCGAGCACTGAGAACTGAGCACCCAGCACCCTGAGTACTGAGCACCGAGCTCCCCGAGCACTGAGCACCCTGAGTACTGAGCACCCAGCACCCCGATCACTGAGCACCCAGCACCCTGAGCACTGAGCACCCAGCACCCTGAGTACTGAGCACCCAGCACGCTGAGTACTGAGCACCCAGCACCCCGAGCACTGAGCACCCAGCACCCTGAGTACTGAGCACTGAGCACCCAGCACCCCGAGCACTGAGCACCCAGCACCCTGTGTACTGAGCACTGAGCACCCTGAGTACTAAGCACCCAGCACCCTGAGCACTGAGCACCCAGCACCCCGAGCACTGAGCACCCAGCACCCTGAGCACTGAGCACCCAGCACCCTGAGCATGGACCACCCCGAGGACTGAGCACCCAGCACCCCAAGCACTGAGCACCCAGCACCCTGAGTACTGAGCACCCAGCACCCTGAGTACTGAGCACCCAGCACCCCGAGCACTGAGCACCCAGCACCCTGAGTACTGAGCACCCTGAGTACTGAGCACTGAGCACAGAGCATCCTGAGTACTGAGCACCCTGAGGACTGAGCACCCAGCACCCAGAGCACTGAGAACCCAGCACCCTGAGTACTGAGCACTGATCACCCTGAGCTCTGAGCACCCAGCACCCCGAGCACTGAGCACCCAGCACCCTGAGTACTGAGCACCCAGCACCCTGAGCACTGAGCACCGAGCACCCTGAGTACTGAACACCCAGCACCCTGAGCACTCAGCACTGAGCACCTTGAGTACTGAGCACCGAGCACCCCGAGCACTGATCACCCAGCACCCTGAGCACTGAGCACGGAGCACCCCGAGGACTGAGCACCCCGCACCCTGAGCACTGAGCACCCAGCACCTTGAGTACTGAGCACCGAGCACCCGGAGCACTGAGCACCCAGCACCCTGAGTACTGAGCATCCAACACCCAGAGTACTGAGCACCCAGCACCCTGATCACTGAGCACCCAGCACCCTGAGTACTGAGCACCCAGCACCCTGAGTACTGAGCACCCAGCACCCTGAGCACTGAGCACTGAGCACCCAGCACCCTGATCAATGAGCACTGACCACCCAGCACCCCGAGCACTGAGCACCCAGCACCCCGAGCACTGAGCACCCAGCGCCCTGAGCACTGAGCACCCAGCACCCTGAGCACTGAGCACCCAGCCCCCTGAGTACTGAGCACCCAGCACCATGAGTACTGAGCACCCAGCACCCTGAGTACTGAGCACCGAGCACCCCGAGCACTGAGCACCCAGCACCCTGAGCACTGAGCACCCTGAGGACTGAGCACCCAGCACCCTGAGCACCGAGCACCCCGAGCACTGAGCACCCAGCACCCTGAGCACTGAGCACCCTGAGCACTGAGCACCCAGCACACCGAGCACTGAGCACCCAGCACCCTGAGTACTGAGCACCCAGCACCCTGAGCACTGAGAACCCAGCACCCTGAGTACTGAGCACCCTGAGTACTGAGCACCGATCACCCTGAGCACTGAGCACCCAGCACCCTGAGTACTGAGCACCCAGCACCCTGCGCGCTGAGCACCCAGCACCCTGAGCACTGAGCACCTAGCACCCTGAGTACTGAGCACCCAGAACCCTGAGTACTGAGTACAAAGAACCCTGAGCACTGAGCACCCAGCACACTGAGTACTGAGCACCGAGCACACTAAGTACTGAGCACCAAGCACCCTGAGTACTGAGCACCCAGCACCCTGAGCACTGAGCACCCAGCACCCTGAGTACTGAGCACCCAGCACCCTGAGTACTGAGCACCCAGCACCCTGAGTACTGAGCACCCAGCACCCTGAGTACTGAGCACCCAGCACCCTGAGTACTGAGCACCGAGCACCCCGAGCACTGAGCAACCAGCACCCTGAGTACTGAGCACTGAGCACCCTGAGTACTGAGCACCGAACACCCTGAGTACTGAGCACCCAGCACCCTGAGGACTGAGCACCCAGCACCCTGAACACTGAGCACCCAGCACCCTGAGTACTGAGCCCCCAGCACCCTGAGTACTGAGCACCCAGCACCCTGAGCACTGAGCACCCAGCACCCCGAGCACTGAGCACCCAGCACCCCGAGCACTGAGCACCCAGCACCCCGAGCACTGAGCACCCAGCACCCTGAGCACTGAGCACACAGCACCCTGAGCACTGAGCACCCAGCACCCTGAGTACTGAGTACTCAGCACCCTGAGCACTGAGCACCCAGCACCCTGAGTACTGATCACCGAGCACCCCGAGCACTGAGCACCCAGCACGCTGAGTACTGAGCACTGAGCACCCTGAGTACTGAGCACCTAGCACCCTGAGTACTGAGCACCCAGCACCCTGAGCACTTAGCAGCCAGCACCCTAAGCTCTGAGCACCCAGCTCCCCGAGCACTGAGCACCCAGCACCCTGAGCACTGAGCACCCAGCACCCCGAGTACTGAGCACCCAGCACCCCGAGTACTGAGCACCGAGCACCCCGAGCACTGAGCACCCAGAACCCTGAGTACTGAGCACCCAGTACCCTGAGTACTGAGCACCCCCGAGTACTGAGCACCCAGCACCCCGAGCACTGAGCACCCAGCACCCTGAGTACTGAGAACAGATCACCCTGAGTACTGAGCACCCAGCACCCTGAGTACTGAGCCCCCAGCACCCTGAGTACTGATCACCCAGCAACCCGAGCACTGAGCACCC
The DNA here is from genome assembly GCF_018167655.1 of Microtus oregoni. NCBI lineage: Eukaryota > Metazoa > Chordata > Mammalia > Rodentia > Cricetidae > Microtus > Microtus oregoni. The sequence continues at coordinate 28,616 of NW_024544124.1, read as the reverse complement.
AGCACCCCCGAGAATGAGCACCCAGCACCCTGAGTACTGAGAACTGAGCACCCTGAGTACTGAGCACCCAGCACCCTGAGTACTGAGCCCCCAGCACCCTGAGCACTGAGCACCCAGCACACCGAGCACTGAGCACCCAGCACCCCGAGAATGAGCACCCAGCACCCTGAGTACTGAGCACCCAGCATCCCGAGCACGGAGCACCCAGGACCCCGAGCACTGAGTACTGAGCACCCAGCACCCTGAGTACTGAGCACCGAGCTCCCCGAGCACTGAGCACCCAGCACCCTGAGCACTGAGCACCCAGCACCCTGAGCACTGAGCACCCAGCACCCTGAGTACTGAGCACCCAGCACCCTGAGCACTGAGCACCCAGCACCCTGAGTACTGAGCACCCAGCACGCTGAGTACTGAGCACTCAGCATCCTGAGCACTGAGCACCCAGCACCCTGAGTACTGAGCACCCAGCACGCTGAGTACTGAGCACCCAGCACCCTGAGCACTGAGCACCCAGCACCCTGAGCACGGAGCACCCAGCACCCTGAGCACTGAGCACCCAGCACCCTGAGTACTGAGCACCCAGCAAGCTGAGTACTGAGCACTCAGCACCCTGAGCACTGAGCACCCAGCACCCTGAGTACTGAGCACTGAGCACCCAGCAACCCTAGCACTGAGCACCCAGCACCCTGTGTACTGAGCACTCAGCACCCTGAGTACTAAGCACCCAGCACCCTGAGTACTGAGCACCCAGGACCCTGAGCACTGAGCACCGAGCACCCCGAGCACTGAGCACCCAGCACCCTGAGCACTCAGCACCCATCACCCCGATCACTGAGCACCCAGCACCCTGAGCACTGAGCACCCAGCACCCTGAGCACTGAGCACCCAGCACCCAGAGCACTGAGCACCCAGCACCCTGAGCACTGAGCACCCAGCACCCTGAGTACTGAGCACCCAGCACCCTGAGTACTGAGCACCCAGATTCCGAGCACTGAGGACCCAGCACCCCTAGCACTGTGCACCCAGCACCCTGAGTACTGAGAACCCAGCACCCTGAGTACTGAGCACCCAGCACGCTGAGCACTGAGCACCCAGCAGCCCGAGCACTGAGCACCCAGCATCCTGAGCACTGGGCACTGAGCACCCAGCACCCCGAGTACTAAGCACCCAGCACCCTGAGTACTGAGCACCCAGCACCCTGAGTAATGAGCACCCAGCACCCTGAGCACTGAGCACCCAGCACCCTGAGCACTGAGCACCCAACACCCTGAGTACTGAGCATCAAGCACGCTGAGCACTGAGCACCCAGCACCCTGAGCACTGAGCACCCAGCACCCTGAGCACTGAGCACTCAGCACCTTGAGTACTGAGCACCGAGCAACCCGAGCACTGAGCACCGGGTAACCCGAGCACTGAGCACCCAGCACCCTGAGTACTGAGCACCAAGCACCCTGAGTACTGAGCACTGAGCACTGACCACCCTGAGCACTGAGCACCCAGCACCCTGAGCACTGAGCACCCAGCATCCTGAGCACTGAGTACTGAGCACCCAGCACCCTGAGCACTGAGCAGCCAGTACCCTGAGCTCTGAGCACCAAGCACCCTGAGTACTGAGCACCCAGCACCCCAAACACTGAGCACCGAGCACCCTGAGAACTGAGCACCGAGCACCCTGAGTACTGAGCACCCAGCACCATGAGTACTGAGCCCCGAGCACCCAGAGTACTGAGCAACCTGAGTACTGAGCACCCAGTACCCCGAGAATGAGCACCCAGCACCATGAGTACTGAGCACCGAGCACCCTGAGCACTGAGGAGCCAGCACCCTGAGTACTGAGCACCAAGCACCCAGAGTTCTGAGCACCCAGCACCCTGAGTACTGAGCACCCAGCAACATGAGTACTGAGCCCCGAGCACCCAGAGTACTGAGCAACCTGAGTACTGAGCACCCAGTACCCCGAGAATGAGCACCCAGCACCATGAGTACTGAGCACCGAGCACCCTGAGTTCTGAGCACCCAGCACCCTGAGCACTGAGCACACAGAGTACTGAGCAACCAGCACCCTGAGCACTGAGCACCCAGCACCCCGAGCACTGAGCACCCAGCACCCCGAACACTGAGCACTGAGCACCCTGAGCACTGAGGACCCAGCACCCCGAGCACTGAGCACCCAGCACCCTGAGTACTGAGCACCCAGCACCCTGAGCACTGAGGACCCAGCATCCCGAGCACTGAGCACCCAGCACGCTGAGTACTGAGCACTGAGCACCCAGCACCCTGAGTACTGAGCACCCAGCACCCTGAGTACTGACCACCCAGCACCCCAAGCACTGAGCACTGAGCAACCTGAGTACTGAGCACTGAGCACCCTTAGTACTGAGCACCGAGCACCCTGAGTACTGAGCACCCAGCACCCCGAGCACTGAGCACTGAGCAACCTGAGTGCTGAGCAACAAGCACCCCGAGTACTGAGCACTGAGCACCCTGAGTACTGAGCACCCAGCACCCTGAGCACTGAGCACCCAGCACCCTGAGTACTGAGCACTGAAAACCCTGAGTACTGAACACCGAGCACCCTGAGTACTGAGCACCCAGCACCCTGATCACTGAGCACGGAGCACCCCGAGGACTGAGCACCCAGCACCCTGAGCACTGAGCACCCAGCACCTTGAGTACTGAGCACCGAGCACCCCGAGCACTGAGCACCCAGCACCCTGAGTACTGAGCACCCAGCACCCTGAGCACTGAGCACGGAGCACCCCGAGGCCTGAGCACCCAGCACCCTGAGCACTGAGCACCCAGCACCCTGAGCACTGAGCACCCAGTACCCCGAGTACTGAGCACCCAGCACCCCGAGTACTGATCACCGAGCACCTCGAGCACTGAGCACCCAGCACCCTGAGTACTGAGCACCCAGCACCCTTAGTACTTAGCACTGAGCACCCCGAGTACTGAGCACCCAGCACCCCGAGCACTGGGCACCTAGCAACCTGAGTACTGAGAACAGATCACCCTGAGTTCTGAGCACCCAGCACCCTGAGTACTGAGCCCCCAGCACCCTGAGTACTGAGCACCCAGCACCCCGAGCACTGAGCACCCAGCACCCCGAGAATGAGCACCCAGCACCCTGAGTACTTAGAACCGAGCACCCTGAGTACTGAGCACCCAGCACCCTGAGTACTGAGCCCCTAGCACCCTGAGAATGAGCACCCAGCACCATGAGTACTGAGCACCCAGCACCCTGAGTACTGAGCACTAAGCACCCAGAGCACTGAGAACCCAGCACCCCGAGCACGGAGCACCCAGGACCCCGAGCACTGAGAACTGAGCACCCAGCACCCTGAGTACTGAGCACCGAGCTCCCCGAGCACTGAGCACCCTGAGTACTGAGCACCCAGCACCCCGATCACTGAGCACCCAGCACCCTGAGCACTGAGCACCCAGCACCCTGAGTACTGAGCACCCAGCACGCTGAGTACTGAGCACCCAGCACCCCGAGCACTGAGCACCCAGCACCCTGAGTACTGAGCACTGAGCACCCAGCACCCCGAGCACTGAGCACCCAGCACCCTGTGTACTGAGCACTGAGCACCCTGAGTACTAAGCACCCAGCACCCTGAGCACTGAGCACCCAGCACCCCGAGCACTGAGCACCCAGCACCCTGAGCACTGAGCACCCAGCACCCTGAGCATGGACCACCCCGAGGACTGAGCACCCAGCACCCTGAGCACTGAGCACCCAGCACCTTGAGTACTGAGCACCGAGCACCCCGAGCACTAAGCACCCAGCACCCTGAGTACTGAGCACCCAGCACCCTGAGCACTGAGCACCCAGCACCCTGAGCACTGAGCAGCCAGCACCCCGAGCACGGAGCACCCAGCACCCTGAGTACTGAGCACCCAACACCCAGAGTACTGAGCACCCAGCACCCTGAGCACTGAGCACCCAGCACCCCGAGTACTGAGCACCCAGCACCCTGAGTACTGAGCACCCAGCACCCTGAGCACTGAGCACCCGGAGGACTGAGCACCCAGCACCCTGAGCACTGAGCACCCAGCACCCCGAGCACTGAGCACCCAGCACCCTGAGCACTGAGCACCCAGCACCCCGAGTACTGAGCACCCAGCACCCCAAGCACTGAGCACCCAGCACCCTGAGTACTGAGCACCGATCACCATGAGCACTGAGCACCCAGCACCCTGAGTACTGAGCACCCAGCACCCTGAGTACTGAGCACCGATCACCATGAGCACTGAGCACCCAGCACCCTGAGTACTGAGCACCCAGCACCCTGAGCACTGAGCACCCAGCACCCTGAGCACTGGGCACCCAGCACCCTGAGTACGGAGCACCCAGCACCCTGAGTACTGAGTACCCAGCACCCTGAGCACTGAGCACCAAGCACCCTGAGTACTGAGCCCCAGCACCCTGAGAATGAGCACCCAGCACCATGAGTACTGAGCACCCAGCACCCTGAGTACTGAGCACTAAGCACCCAGAGCACTGAGCACCCAGCACCCCGAGCACGGAGCACCCAGGGCCCCGAGCACTGAGAACTGAGCACCCAGCACCCTGAGTACTGAGCACCCAGCACGCTGAGTACTGAGCACCCAGCACCCTGAGCACTGAGCACCCAGCACCCTGAGCACGGAGCACCCAGCACCCTGAGCACTGAGCACCCAGCACCCTGAGTACTGAGCACCCAGCAAGCTGAGTACTGAGCACTCAGCACCCTGAGCACTGAGCACCCAGCACCCTGAGTACTGAGCACTGAGCACCCAGCAACCCTAGCACTGAGCACCCAGCACCCTGTGTACTGAGCACTGAGCACCCTGAGTACTAAGCACCCAGCACCCTGAGTACTGAGCACCCAGGACCCTGAGCACTGAGCACCGAGCACCCCGAGCACTGAGCACCCAGCACCCTGAGCACTCAGCACCCATCACCCCGATCACTGAGCACCCAGCACCCTGAGCACTGAGCACCCAGCACCCTGAGCACTGAGCACCCAGCACCCAGAGCACTGAGCACCCAGCACCCTGAGCACTGAGCACCCAGCACCCTGAGTACTGAGCACCCAGCACCCTGAGTACTGAGCACCCAGATTCCGAGCACTGAGGACCCAGCACCCCTAGCACTGTGCACCCAGCACCCTGAGTACTGAGAACCCAGCACCCTGAGTACTGAGCACCCAGCACGCTGAGCACTGAGCACCCAGCAGCCCGAGCACTGAGCACCCAGCATCCTGAGCACTGGGCACTGAGCACCCAGCACCCCGAGTACTAAGCACCCAGCACCCTGAGTACTGAGCACCCAGCACCCTGAGTAATGAGCACCCAGCACCCTGAGCACTGAGCACCCAGCACCCTGAGCACTGAGCACCCAACACCCTGAGTACTGAGCATCAAGCACGCTGAGCACTGAGCACCCAGCACCCTGAGCACTGAGCACCCAGCACCCTGAGCACTGAGCACTCAGCACCTTGAGTACTGAGCACCGAGCAACCCGAGCACTGAGCACCGGGTAACCCGAGCACTGAGCACCCAGCACCCTGAGTACTGAGCACCAAGCACCCTGAGTACTGAGCACTGAGCACTGACCACCCTGAGCACTGAGCACCCAGCACCCTGAGCACTGAGCACCCAGCATCCTGAGCACTGAGTACTGAGCACCCAGCACCCTGAGCACTGAGCAGCCAGTACCCTGAGCTCTGAGCACCAAGCACCCTGAGTACTGAGCACCCAGCACCCCAAACACTGAGCACCGAGCACCCTGAGTACTGAGCACCCAGCACCATGAGTACTGAGCCCCGAGCACCCAGAGTACTGAGCAACCTGAGTACTGAGCACCCAGTACCCCGAGAATGAGCACCCAGCACCATGAGTACTGAGCACCGAGCACCCTGAGCACTGAGCAGCCAGCACCCTGAGTACTGAGCACCAAGCACCCAGAGTTCTGAGCACCCAGCACCCTGAGTACTGAGCACCCAGCACCATGAGTACTGAGCCCCGAGCACCCAGAGTACTGAGCAACCTGAGTACTGAGCACCCAGTACCCCGAGAATGAGCACCCAGCACCATGAGTACTGAGCACCGAGCACCCTGAGTTCTGAGCACCCAGCACCCTGAGCACTGAGCACACAGAGTACTGAGCAACCAGCACCCTGAGCACTGAGCACCCAGCACCCCGAGCACTGAGCACCCAGCACCCCGACCACTGAGCACTGAGCACCCTGAGCACTGAGGACCCAGCACCCCGAGCACTGAGCACCCAGCACCCTGAGTACTGAGCACCCAGCACCCTGAGCACTGAGGACCCAGCATCCCGAGCACTGAGCACCCAGCACGCTGAGTACTGAGCACTGAGCACCCAGCACCCTGAGTACTGAGCACCCAGCACCCTGAGTACTGACCACCCAGCACCCCAAGCACTGAGCACTGAGCAACCTGAGTACTGAGCACTGAGCACCCTTAGTACTGAGCACCGAGCACCCTGAGTACTGAGCACCCAGCACCCCGAGCACTGAGCACTGAGCAACCTGAGTGCTGAGCAACAAGCACCCCGAGTACTGAGCACTGAGCACCCTGAGTACTGAGCACCCAGCACATTGAGCACTGAGCACCCAGCACCCTGAGTACTGAGCACTGAAAACCCTGAGTACTGAACACCGAGCACCCTGAGTACTGAGCACCCAGCACCCTGATCACTGAGCACGGAGCACCCCGAGGACTGAGCACCCAGCACCCTGAGCACTGAGCACCCAGCACCTTGAGTACTGAGCACCGAGCACCCCGAGCACTGAGCACCCAGCACCCTGAGTACTGAGCACCCAGCACCCTGAGCACTGAGCACGGAGCACCCCGAGGCCTGAGCACCCAGCACCCTGAGCACTGAGCACCCAGCACCCTGAGCACTGAGCACCCAGTACCCCGAGTACTGAGCACCCAGCACCCCGAGTACTGAGCACCGAGCACCTCGAGCACTGAGCACCCAGCACCCTGAGTACTGAGCACCCAGCACCCTTAGTACTTAGCACTGAGCACCCCGAGTACTGAGCACCCAGCACCCCGAGCACTGGGCACCTAGCAACCTGAGTACTGAGAACAGATCACCCTGAGTACTGAGCACCCAGCACCCTGAGTACTGAGCCCCCAGCACCCTGAGTACTGAGCACCCAGCACCCCGAGCACTGAGCACCCAGCACCCCGAGAATGAGCACCCAGCACCCTGAGTACTTAGAACCGAGCACCCTGAGTACTGAGCACCCAGCACCCTGAGTACTGAGCCCCTAGCACCCTGAGAATGAGCACCCAGCACCATGAGTACTGAGCACCCAGCACCCTGAGTACTGAGCACTAAGCACCCAGAGCACTGAGAACCCAGCACCCCGAGCACGGAGCACCCAGGACCCCGAGCACTGAGAACTGAGCACCCAGCACCCTGAGTACTGATCACCGAGCTCCCCGAGCACTGAGCACCCTGAGTACTGAGCACCCAGCACCCCGATCACTGAGCACCCAGCACCCTGAGCACTGAGCACCCAGCACCCTGAGTACTGAGCACCCAGCACGCTGAGTACTGAGCACCCAGCACCCCGAGCACTGAGCACCCAGCACCCTGAGTACTGAGCACTGAGCACCCAGCACCCCGAGCACTGAGCACCCAGCACCCTGTGTACTGAGCACTGAGCACGCTGAGTACTGAGCACCGATCACCCTGAGCACTGAGCACCTAGGACCCCGAGCCCTGAGTACCCAGCACCCTGAGTACAGAGCACCCAGCACCCCGTGTACTGAGCACCCAGCACCCCGAGCACTGAGCACCCAGCACCCTGAGTACTGAGCACCGATCACCATGAGCACTGAGCACCCAGCACCCTTAGTACTGAGCACCCAGCACCCTGAGCACTGAGCACCCAGCACCCTGAGTACTGAGCACCCAGCACCACCCTCAGCACTGAGCACCCAGCACCCCGAGCACTGAGCACCCAGCACCCTGAGCACTGAGCACCCAGCACCCCGAGTACTGAGCACCCAGCACCCCGAGTACTGAGCACCGAGCACCTCGAGCACTGAGCACCCAGCACCCTGAGTACTGAGCACCCAGCACCCTGAGTACTGAGCACTGAGCACCCCGAGTACTGAGCACCCAGCACCCCGAGCACTGAGCACCCAGGAACCTGAGTACTGAGAACAGATCACCCTGAGTACTGAGCACCCAGCACCCTGAGTACTGAGCCCCCAGCACCCTGAGTACTGAGCACCCAGCACCCCGAGCACTGAGCACCCAGCACCCCGAGAATGAGCACCCAGCACCCTGAGTACTGAGAACCGAGCTCCCTGAGCACTGAGCACCCAGCACCCTGAGCACTGAGCAGCCAGCACCCCGAGCACGGAGCACCCAGCACCCTGAGTACTGAGCACCCAACAACCAGAGTACTGAGCACCCTGCACCCTGAGCACTGATCACCCAGCACCCCGAGTACTGAGCACCCAGCACCCTGAGTACTGAGCACCCAGCACCCTGAGCACTGAGCACCCAGAGGACTGAGCACCCAGCACCCTGAGCACTGAGCACCGATCACCCTGAGCACTGAGCACCCAGCACCCCGAGCACTGAGCACCCAGCACCCTGAACACTGAGCACCCAGCACCCCGAGTACTGAGAACCCAGCACCCCGAGCACTGAGCACCCAGCACCCTGAGTACTGAGCACCGATCACCATGAGCACTGAGCACCCAGCACCCTGAGTACTGAGCACCCAGCACCCTGAGTACTGAGCACCGATCACCATGAGCACTGAGCACCCGAGTACTGAGCACCCAGCACCCTGAGTACTGAGCACTCAGCACACTTAGTACTGAGCACCCAGCACCCTGAGCACTGAGCACCCAGCACCCTGAGTACTGAGCACCCAGCACCACCCTCAGCACTGAGCACCCAGCACCCCGAGCACTGAGCACCCAGCACCCTGAGCACTGAGCACCCAGCACCCCGAGTACTGAGCACCCAGCACCCCGAGTACTGAGCACCGAGCACCCCGAGCACTGAGCACCCAGCACCCTGAGCACTGAGCACCCAGCACCCCGAGCACTGAGCACCCAGCACCCTGAGTACGGAGAACCGAGCACCCTGAGTACTGAGCACCAAGCACCCTGAGTACTGAGCCCCTAGCACCCTGAGAATGAGCACCCAGCACCATGAGTACTGAGCACCCAGCACCCTGAGTACTGACTACTAAGCACCCAGAGCACTGAGCACCCAGCACCCCGAGCACGGAGCACCCAGGACCCGAGCACTGAGAACTGAGCAGCCAGCACCCTGAGTACTGAGCACCGAGCTCCCCGAGCACTGAGCACCCCGAGTACTGAGCACCCAGCACCCCGATCACTGAGCTCCCAGCACCCTGAGCACTGAGCACCCAGCACCCTGAGCACTGAGCACCCAGCACCCTGAGTACTGAGCACCCAGCACGCTGAGTACTGAGCACCCAGCACCCCGAGCACTGAGCACCCAGCACCCTGAGTACTGAGCACCGATCACCCTGAGCACTGAGCACCCAGGACCCCGCGCACTGAGAACCCAGCACCCTGAGTACAGAGCACCCAGCACCCCGAGTACTGAGCACCCAGCACCCTGAGCACTGCGCACCCAGCACGCTGAGTACTGAGCACCCTGAGTACTGAGCACCGATCACCCTGAGCACTGAGCACCCAGCACCCTGAGTACTGAGCACCCAGCACCCTGAGCACTGAGCACCCAGCACCCTGAGCACTGAGCACCCAGCACCCTGAGTACTGAGCACCCAGCACCCTGATTACTGAGTACCCAGCACCCTGAGAACTGAGCACCCAGCACCCTGAGTACTGAGCACCGAGCACCATGAGTACTGAGCACCCGGCACCCTTAGTACTGAGCACCCAGCACCCTGAGCACTGAGCACCCAGCACCCTGAGTACTGAGCACCCAGCACCACCCTCAGCACTGAGCACCCAGCACCCCGAGCACTGAGCACCCAGCACCCTGAGCACTGAGCACCCAGCACCCCGAGTACTGAGCACCCAGCACCCCGAGTACTGAGCACCGAGCACCTCGAGCACTGAGCACCCAGCACCCTGAGTACTGAGCACCCAGCACCCTGAGTACTGAGCACTGAGCACCCCGAGTAATGAGCACCCAGCACCCCGAGCACTGAGCACCCAGCAACCTGAGTACTGAGAACAGATCATCCTGAGTACTGAGCACCCAGCACCCTGAGTACTGAGCCCCCAGCACCCTGAGTACTGAGCACCCAGCACCCCGAGCACTGAGCACCCACCACCCCGAGAATGAGCACCCAGCACCCTGAGTACTGAGAACCGAGCACCCTGAGTACTGAGCACCCAGCACCTTGAGTACTTCGCCCCTAGCACACTGAGAATGAGCACCCAGCACCATGAGTACTGAGCACCCAGCACCCTGAGTACTGAGAACTAAGCACCCAGAGCACTGAGAACCCAGCACCCCGAGCACGGAGCACCCAGCACCCTGAGCACTGAGCACCCAGCACCCTGAGCACTGAGCACCCAGCACCCTGAGTACTGAGCACCCAGCACGCTGAGTACTGAGCACCCAGCACCTTGAGCACGGAGCACCCCGAGGACTGAGCACCCAGCACCCTGAGCACTGAGCACCCAGCACCTTGAGTACTGAGCACCGAGCACCCCGAGCACTAAGCACCCAGCACCCTGAGTACTGAGCACCCAGCACCCTGAGCACTGAGCACCCAGCACCCTGAGCACTGAGCAGCCAGCACCCCGAGCACGGAGCACCCAGCACCCTGAGTACTGAGCACCCAACACCCAGAGTACTGAGCACCCAGCACCCTGAGCACTGAGCACCCAGCACCCCGAGTACTGAGCACCCAGCACCCTGAGTACTGAGCACCCAGCACCCTGAGCACTGAGCACCCGGAGGACTGAGCACCCAGCACCCTGAGCACTGAGCACCGATCACCCTGAGCACTGAGCACCCAGAACCCCGAGCACTGAGCACCCAGCACCCTGAGCACTGAGCACCCAGCACCCCGAGTACTGAGCACCCAGCACCCTGAGTACTGAGCACCCAGCACCCTGAGCACTGAGCACGCGGAGGACTGAGCACCCAGCACCCTGAGCACTGAGCACCGATCACCATGAGCACTGAGCACCCAGCACCCCGAGTACTGAGCACCCAGCACCCTGAGTACTGAGCACCCAGCACCCTGAGCACTGAGCAACCGGAGGACTGAGCACCCAGCACCCTGAGTACTGAGCACCCAGCAGCCCGAGTACTGAGCACACAGCACCCTGAGTACTGAGCACCCAGCACCCCGAGCACTGAGCACCCAGCACCCTGAGTACTGAGCACCCTGAGTACTGAGCACTGAGCACCGAGCACCCTGAGTACTGAGCACCCTGAGGACTGAGCACCCAGCACCGTGAGCACTGAGCACCCAGCACCCTGAGTACTGAGCACAGATCACCCTGATCACTGAGCACCCAGCACCCCGAGCACTGAGCACCCAGCACCCTGAGTACTGAGCACCCAGCACCCTGAGCACTGAGCACCAAGCACCCTGAGTACTGAACACCCAGCACCCTGAGCACTGAGCACTGAGCACCCAGCACCCTGAGCACTGAGCACCCAGCACCCCGAGCACTGAGCACCCAGCACCCTGAGCACCCAGCACCCTGAGCACTGAGCACCCTGAGCACTGAGCACCCTGAGCACTGAGCACTGAGCACCCAGCACCCTGAGTACTGAGCACTCAACACTCTGAGCACTGAGCACCCAGCACGCTGAGTACTGAGCACCGATCACCCTGAGCACTGAGCACCTAGGACCCCGAGCCCTGAGTACCCAGCACCCTGAGTACAGAGCACCCAGCACCCCGTGTACTGAGCACCCAGCACCCCGAGCACTGAGCACCCAGCACCCTGAGTACTGAGCACCGATCACCATGAGCACTAAGCACCCAGCACCCTGAGTACTGAGCACCCAGCAGCCTGAGCACTGAGCACCCAGCACCCTGAGCACTGAGCACCCAGCACCCTGAGTACTGAGCACCCAGCACCCTGAGTACTGAGTACCCAGCACCCTGAGCACTGAGCACCCAGCACCCTGAGTACTGAGCACCGAGCACCCTGAGTACTGAGCACCCAGCACCCTTAGTACTGAGCACCCAGCACCCTGAGCACTGAGCACCCAGCACCCTGAGTACTGAGCACCCAGCACCACCCTCAGCACTGAGCACCCAGCACCCCGAGCACTGAGCACCCAGCACCCTGAGCACTGAGCACCCAGCACCCCGAGTACTGAGCACCCAGCACCCCGAGTACTGAGCACCGAGCACCTCGAGCACTGAGCACCCAGCACCCTGAGTACTGAGCACCCAGCACCCTGAGTACTGAGCACTGAGCACCCCGAGTACTGAGCACCCAGCACCCCGAGCACTGAGCACCCAGGAACCTGAGTACTGAGAACAGATCACCCTGAGTACTGAGCACCCAGCACCCTGAGTACTGAGCCCCCAGCACCCTGAGTACTGAGCACCCAGCACCCCGAGCACTGAGCACCCAGCACCCCGAGAATGAGCACCCAGCACCCTGAGTACTGAGAACCGAGCTCCCTGAGAACTGAGCACCCAGCACCCTGAGTACTGAGCACCTAGAACCCTGAGAATGAGCACGCAGCACCATGAGTACTGAGCACCCAGCACCCTGAGTACTGAGCACTAAGCACCCAGAGCACTGAGAACCCAGCACCCCGAGCACTGAGAACTGAGCACCCAGCACCCTGAGTAGTGAGCACCGAGCTCCCCGAGCACTGAGCACCCTGAGTACTGAGCACCCAGCACCCCGATCACTGAGCACCCAGCACCCTGAGCACTGAGCACCCAGCACCCTGAGCACTGAGCACCCAGCACCCTGAGTACTGAGCACCCAGCACGCTGAATACTGAGCACCCAGCACCCCGAGCACTGAGCAACCAGCACCCTGAGTACTGAGCACTGAGCACCCAGCACCCTGAGCACTGAGCACCCAGCACCCTGTGTACTGAGCACTGAGCACCCTGAGTACTAAGCACCCAGCACCCTGAGTACTGAGCACCCAGGACCCTGAGCACTGAGCACCGAGCACCCCGAGCACTGAGCACCCAGCACCCTCAGAACTCAGCACCCAGCACCCCGAGCACTGAGCACCCAGCACCCTGAGCACTGAACACCCAGCACCCTGAGCACGGAGCACCCCGAGGACGGAGCACCCAGCACCCTGAGCACTGAGCACCCAGCACCTTGAGTACTGAGCACCGAGCACTAAGCACCCAGCACCCTGAGTACTGAGCACCCAGCACCCTGAGCACTGAGCACATAGCACCCTGAGCACTGAGCAGCCAGCACCCCGAGCACGGAGCACCCAGCACCCTGAGTACTGAGCACCCAACACCCAGAGTACTGAGCACCCAGCACCCTGAGCACTGAGCACCCAGCACCCCGAGTACTGAGAACCCAGCACCCTGAGTACTGAGCACCCAGCACCCTGAGCACTGAGCATCCGGAGGACTGAGCACCCAGCACCCTGAGCACTGAGCACCGATCACCCTGAGCACTGAGCACCCAGCACCCCGAGCACTGAGCACCCAGCACCCTGAGCACTGATCACCCAGCACCCCGAGTACTGAGCACCCAGCACCCTGAATACTGAGCACCCAGCAACCTGAGCACTGAGCATCCGGAGGACTGAGCACCCAGCACCCTGAGCTCTGAGCACCGATCACCCTGAGCACTGAGCACCCAGCACCCCGAGTACTGAGCACCCAGCACCCTGAGTACTGAGCACCCAGCACCCTGAGCACTGAGCACCCGGAGGACTGAGCACCCAGCACCCTGAGTACTGAGCACCCAGCACCCCGAGTACTGAGCACCCAGTACCCTGAGTACTGAGCACCCAGCACCCCGAGCACTGAGCACCCAGCACCCTGAGTACTGAGCACCCTGAGTACTGAGCACTGAGCAGCGAGCACCCTGAGTACTGAGCACCCTGAGGACTGAGCACCCAGCACCCGGAGCACTGAGCACCCAGCACCCAGAGTAGTGAGCACAGATCACCCTGATCACTGAGCACCCAGCACCCCGAGCACTGAGCACCGAGCACCCTGAGTACTGAAGACCCAGCACCCTGAGCACTGAGCACTGAGCACCCAGCACCCTGAGCACTGAGCACTGAGCACCCAGCACCCCGAGCACTGATTACCCAGCACCCTGAGCACCCAGCACCCTGAGCACTGAGCACCCTGAGCACTGAGCACCCTGAGCACTGAGCACTGAGCACCCAGCACCCTGAGTACTGAGCACCCAACACTCTGAGCACTGAGCACCCAGCACGCTGAGTACTGAGCACCGATCACCCTGAGCACTGAGCACCTAGGACCCCGAGCACTGAGCACCCAGCACCCTGAGTACAGAGCACCCAGCACCCCGTGTACTGAGCACCCAGCACCCCGAGCACTGAGCACCCAGCACCCTGAGTACTGAGCACCGATCACCATGAGCACTGAGCACCCAGCACCCTGAGTACTGAGCACCCAGCAGCCTGAGCACTGAGCACCCAGCACCCTGAGCACTGAGCACCCAGCACCCTGAGTACTGAGCACCCAGCACCCTGAGTACTGAGCACCCACCACCCTGAGCACTGAGCACCCAGCACCCTGAGTACTGAGCACCCAGCACCACCCTCAGCACTGAGCACCCAGCACCCCGAGCACTGAGCACCCAGCACCCTGAGCACTGAGCACCCAGCACCCCGAGTACTGAGCACCCAGCACCCCGAGTACTGAGCACCGAGCACCCCGAGCACTGAGCACCCAGCACCCTGAGTACTGAGCACCCAGCACCCCGAGCACTGAGCACCCAGGAACCTGAGTACTGAGAACAGATCACCCTGAGTACTGAGCACCCAGCACCCTGAGTACTGAGCCCCCAGCACCCTGAGTACTGAGCACCCAGCACCCCGAGCACTGAGCACCCAGCACCCCGAGAATGAGCACCCAGCACCCTGAGTACTGAGAACCGAGCTCCCTGAGAACTGAGCACCCAGCACCCTGAGTACTGAGCACCTAGAACCCTGAGAATGAGCACGCAGCACCATGAGTACTGAGCACCCAGCACCCTGAGTACTGAGCACTAAGCACCCAGAGCACTGAGAACCCAGCACCCCGAGCACTGAGAACTGAGCACCCAGCACCCTGAGTAGTGAGCACCGAGCTCCCCGAGCACTGAGCACCCTGAGTACTGAGCACCCAGCACCCCGATCACTGAGCACCGATCACCCTGAGCACTGAGCACCCAGGACCCCGCGCACTGAGAACCCAGCACCCTGAGTACAGAGCACCCAGCACCCCGAGTACTGAGCACCCAGCACCCTGAGCACTGCGCACCCAGCACGCTGAGTACTGAGCACCCTGAGTACTGAGCACCGATCACCCTGAGCACTGAGCACCCAGCACCCTGTGTACTGAGCACCCAGCACCCTGAGCACTGTGCACCCAGCACCCTGAGCACTGAGCACCCAGCACCCTGAGTACTGAGCACCCAGCACCCTGATTACTGAGTACCCAGCACCCTGAGAACTGAGCACCCAGCACCCTGAGTACTGAGCACCGAGCACCATGAGTACTGAGCACCCGGCACCCTTAGTACTGAGCACCCAGCACCCTGAGCACTGAGCACCCAGCACCCTGAGTACTGAGCACCCAGCACCACCCTCAGCACTGAGCACCCAGCACCCCGAGCACTGAGCACCCAGCACCCTGAGCACTGAGCACCCAGCACACCGAGTACTGAGCACCCAGCACCCCGAGTACTGAGCACCGAGCACCTCGAGCACTGAGCACCCAGCACCCTGAGTACTGAGCACCCAGCACCCTGAGTACTGAGCACTGAGCACCCCGAGTAATGAGCACCCAGCACCCCGAGCACTGAGCACCCAGCAACCTGAGTACTGAGAACAGATCACCCTGAGTACTGAGCACCCAGCACCCTGAGTACTGAGCACCCAGCACCCTGAGTACTGAGCACCCAGCACCCCGAGCACTGAGCACCCACCACCCCGAGAATGAGCACCCAGCACCCTGAGTACTGAGAACCGAGCACCCTGAGTACTGAGCACCCAGCACCTTGAGTACTTCGCCCCTAGCACACTGAGAATGAGCACCCAGCACCATGAGTACTGAGCACCCAGCACCCTGAGTACTGAGAACTAAGCACCCAGAGCACTGAGAACCCAGCACCCCGAGCACGGAGCACCCAGCACCCTGAGCACTGAGCACCCAGCACCCTGAGCACTGAGCACCCAGCACCCTGAGTACTGAGCACCCAGCACGCTGAGTACTGAGCACCCAGCACCTTGAGCACGGAGCACCCCGAGGACTGAGCACCCAGCACCCTGAGCACTGAGCACCCAGCACCTTGAGTACTGAGCACCGAGCACCCCGAGCACTAAGCACCCAGCACCCTGAGTACTGAGCACCCAGCACCCTGAGCACTGAGCACCCAGCACCCTGAGCACTGAGCAGCCAGCACCCCGAGCACGGAGCACCCAGCACCCTGAGTACTGAGCACCCAACACCCAGAGTACTGAGCACCCAGCACCCTGAGCACTGAGCACCCAGCACCCCGAGTACTGAGCACCCAGCACCCTGAGTACTGAGCACCCAGCACCCTGAGCACTGAGCACCCGGAGGACTGAGCACCCAGCACCCTGAGCACTGAGCACCGATCACCCTGAGCACTGAGCACCCAGCACCCCGAGCACTGAGCACCCAGCACCCTGAGCACTGAGCACCCAGCACCCCGAGTACTGAGCACCCAGCACCCTGAGTACTGAGCACCCAGCACCCTGAGCACTGAGCACGCGGAGGACTGAGCACCCAGCACCCTGAGCACTGAGCACCGATCACCATGAGCACTGAGCACCCAGCACCCCGAGTACTGAGCACCCAGCACCCTGAGTACTGAGCACCCAGCACCCTGAGCACTGAGCAACCGGAGGACTGAGCACCCAGCACCCTGAGTACTGAGCACCCAGCACCCCGAGTACTGAGCACCCAGCACCCTGAGTACTGAGCACCCAGCACCCCGAGCACTGAGCACCCAACACCCTGAGTACTGAGCACCCTGAGTACTGAGCACTGAGCACCGAGCACCCTGAGTACTGAGCACCCTGAGGACTGAGCACCCAGCACCGTGAGCACTGAGCACCCAGCACCCTGAGTACTGAGCACAGATCACCCTGATCACTGAGCACCCAGCACCCCGAGCACTGAGCACCCAGCACCCTGAGTACTGAGCACCCAGCACCCTGAGCACTGAGCACCAAGCACCCTGAGTACTGAACACCCAGCACCCTGAGCACTGAGCACTGAGCACCCAGCACCCTGAGCACTGAGCACCCAGCACCCCGAGCACTGAGCACCCAGCACCCTGAGCACCCAGCACCCTGAGCACTGAGCACCCTGAGCACTGAGCACCCTGAGCACTGAGCACTGAGCACCCAGCACCCTGAGTACTGAGCACTCAACACTCTGAGCACTGAGCACCCAGCACGCTGAGTACTGAGCACCGATCACCCTGAGCACTGAGCACCTAGGACCCCGAGCCCTGAGTACCCAGCACCCTGAGTACAGAGCACCCAGCACCCCGTGTACTGAGCACCCAGCACCCCGAGCACTGAGCACCCAGCACCCTGAGTACTGAGCACCGATCACCATGAGCACTGAGCACCCAGCACCCTGAGTACTGAGCACCCAGCAGCCTGAGCACTGAGCACCCAGCACCCTGAGCACTGAGCACCCAGCACCCTGAGTACTGAGCACCCAGCACCCTGAGTACTGAGTACCCAGCACCCTGAGCACTGAGCACCCAGCACCCTGAGTACTGAGCACCGAGCACCCTGAGTACTGAGCACCCAGCACCCTTAGTACGGAGCACCCAGCACCCTGAGCACTGAGCACCCAGCACCCTGAGTACTGAGCACCCAGCACCACCCTCAGCACTGAGCACCCAGCACCCCGAGCACTGAGCACCCAGCACCCTGAGCACTGAGCACCCAGCACCCCGAGTACTGAGCACCCAGCACCCCGAGTACTGAGCACCGAGCACCTCGAGCACTGAGCACCCAGCACCCTGAGTACTGAGCACCCAGCACCCTGAGTACTGAGCACTGAGCACCCCGAGTACTGAGCACCCAGCACCCCGAGCACTGAGCACCCAGGAACCTGAGTACTGAGAACAGATCACCCTGAGTACTGAGCACCCAGCACCCTGAGTACTGAGCCCCCAGCACCCTGAGTACTGAGCACCCAGCACCCCGAGCACTGAGCACCCAGCACCCCGAGAATGAGCACCCAGCACCCTGAGTACTGAGAACCGAGCTCCCTGAGAACTGAGCACCCAGCACCCTGAGTACTGAGCACCTAGAACCCTGAGAATGAGCACGCAGCACCATGAGTACTGAGCACCCAGCACCCTGAGTACTGAGCACTAAGCACCCAGAGCACTGAGAACCCAGCACCCCGAGCACTGAGAACTGAGCACCCAGCACCCTGAGTAGTGAGCACCGAGCTCCCCGAGCACTGAGCACCCTGAGTACTGAGCACCCAGCACCCCGATCACTGAGCACCCAGCACCCTGAGCACTGAGCACCCAGCACCCTGAGCACTGAGCACCCAGCACCCTGAGTACTGAGCACCCAGCACGCTGAATACTGAGCACCCAGCACCCCGAGCACTGAGCAACCAGCACCCTGAGTACTGAGCACTGAGCACCCAGCACCCTGAGCACTGAGCACCCAGCACCCTGTGTACTGAGCACTGAGCACCCTGAGTACTAAGCACCCAGCACCCTGAGTACTGAGCACCCAGGACCCTGAGCACTGAGCACCGAGCACCCCGAGCACTGAGCACCCAGCACCCTCAGAACTCAGCACCCAGCACCCCGAGCACTGAGCACCCAGCACCCTGAGCACTGAGCACCCAGCACCCTGAGCACGGAGCACCCCGAGGACGGAGCACCCAGCACCCTGAGCACTGAGCACCCAGCACCTTGAGTACTGAGCACCGAGCACCCCGAGCACTAAGCACCCAGCACCCTGAGTACTGAGCACCCAGCACCCTGAGCACTGAGCACATAGCACCCTGAGCACTGAGCAGCCAGCACCCCGAGCACGGAGCACCCAGCACCCTGAGTACTGAGCACCCAACACCCAGAGTACTGAGCACCCAGCACCCTGAGCACTGAGCACCCAGCACCCCGAGTACTGAGAACCCAGCACCCTGAGTACTGAGCACCCAGCACCCTGAGCACTGAGCATCCGGAGGACTGAGCACCCAGCACCCTGAGCACTGAGCACCGATCACCCTGAGCACTGAGCACCCAGCACCCCGAGCACTGAGCACCCAGCACCCTGAGCACTGATCACCCAGCACCCCGAGTACTGAGCACCCAGCACCCTGAGTACTGAGCACCCAGCACCCTGAGCACTGAGCATCCGGAGGACTGAGCACCCAGCACCTGAGCTCTGAGCACCGATCACCCTGAGCACTGAGCACCCAGCACCCCGAGTACTGAGCACCCAGCACCCTGAGTACTGAGCACCCAGCACCCTGAGCACTGAGCACCCGGAGGACTGAGCACCCAGCACCCTGAGTACTGAGCACCCAGCACCCCGAGTACTGAGCACCCAGTACCCTGAGTACTGAGCACCCAGCACCCCGAGCACTGAGCACCCAGCACCCTGAGTACTGAGCACCCTGAGTACTGAGCACTGAGCAGCGAGCACCCTGAGTACTGAGCACCCTGAGGACTGAGCACCCAGCACCCGGAGCACTGAGCACCCAGCACCCAGAGTAGTGAGCACAGATCACCTTGATCACTGAGCACCCAGCACCCCGAGCACTGAGCACCGAGCACCCTGAGTACTGAACACCCAGCACCCTGAGCACTGAGCACTGAGCACCCAGCACCCTGAGCACTGAGCACTGAGCACCCAGCACCCCGAGCACTGATTACCCAGCACCCTGAGCACCCAGCACCCTGAGCACTGAGCACCCTGAGCACTGAGCACCCTGAGCACTGAGCACTGAGCACCCAGCACCCTGAGTACTGAGCACCCAACACTCTGAGCACTGAGCACCCAGCACGCTGAGTACTGAGCACCGATCACCCTGAGCACTGAGCACCTAGGACCCCGAGCACTGAGCACCCAGCACCCTGAGTACAGAGCACCCAGCACCCCGTGTACTGAGCACCCAGCACCCCGAGCACTGAGCACCCAGCACCCTGAGTACTGAGCACCGATCACCATGAGCACTGAGCACCCAGCACCCTGAGTACTGAGCACCCAGCAGCCTGAGCACTGAGCACCCAGCACCCTGAGCACTGAGCACCCAGCACCCTGAGTACTGAGCACCCAGCACCCTGAGTACTGAGCACCCACCACCCTGAGCACTGAGCACCCAGCACCCTGAGTACTGAGCACCCAGCACCACCCTCAGCACTGAGCACCCAGCACCCCGAGCACTGAGCACCCAGCACCCTGAGCACTGAGCACCCAGCACCCCGAGTACTGAGCACCCAGCACCCCGAGTACTGAGCACCGAGCACCCCGAGCACTGAGCACCCAGCACCCTGAGTACTGAGCACCCAGCACCCTGAGTACTGAGCACTGAGCACCCCGAGTACTGAGCACCCAGAACCCCGAGCACTGAGCACCGCGCACCCTGAGTACTGAGCACCCAGCACCCTTAGTACTGAGCCCCCAGCACCCTGAGCACTGAGCACCCAGCACCCTGAGTAATGAGCACCGAGCTAACTGAGCACTGAGCACCCTGAGTACTAAGCACCCAGCACCCTGAGCACTGAGCACCCAGCACCCTGAGTACTGAGCACCGCGCACCCTGAGTACTGAGCACCCAGCACCCTTAGTACTGAGCCCCCAGCACCCTGAGCACTGAGCACCCAGCACCCTGAGTAATGAGCACCGAGCTCCCTGAGCACTGAGCACCCTGAGTACTAAGCACCCAGCACCCCGATCACTGAGCACCCAGCACCCTGAGCACTGAGACACCAGCACCCTGAGCACTGAGCAACCAGCACCCTGAGTATTGAGCACCCAGCACGCTGAGTACTGAGCACCCAGCACCCCGAGCACTGAGCACCCAGCACCCTGAGTACTGAGCACTGAGCACCCAGCACACCGAGCACTGAGCACCCAGCACCCTGTGTACTGAGCACTGAGCACCCTGAGTACTAAGCACCCAGCACCATGAGTACTGAGCACCCAGGACCCTGAGCACTGAGCACCGAGCACCCCGAGCACTGAGCACCCAGCACCCTGAGCACTCAGCACCCAGCACCCCGAGCACTGAGCACCCAGCACCCTGAGCACTGAGCACCCAGCACCCTGAGCACCCCGAGGACTGAGCACCCAGCACCCTGAGCACTGAGCACCCAGCACCTTGAGTACTGAGCACCGAGCACCCCGAGCACTAAGCACCCAGCACCCTGAGTACAGAGCACCCAGCACCCTGAGCACTGAGCACCCAGCACCCTGAGCACTGAGCACCCAGCACCCCGAGCACGGAGCACCCAGCACCCTGAGTACTGAGCACCGAACACCCAGAGTACTGAGCACCCAGCACCCTGAGCACTGAGCACCCAGCACCCTGAGTACTGAGCACCCAGCACACTGAGTACTGAGCACCCAGCACCCTGAGCACTGAGCACCCGGGGGACTGAGCACCCAGCACCCTGAGCACAGAGCACCGATCACCCTGAGCACTGAGCACCCAGCACCCCGAGCACTGAGCACCCAGCACACTGAGTACTGAGCACCCAGCACCCCGAGTACTGAGCACCCAGCATCCTGAGTACTGAGCACCCAGCACCTCGAGCACTGAGCACTCAGCACCCTGAGTACTGAGCACCCTGAGTACTGAGCACTGAGCACCGAGCACCCTGAGTACTGAGCACCCTTAGGACTGAGCACCCAGCACCCTGAGCACTGAGCACCCAGCACCCTGAGTACTGAGCACTGATCACCCTGAGCACTGAGCACCCAGCACCCCGAGCACTGAGCACCCAGCACCCTGAGTACTGAGCACCCAGCACCCTGAGCACTGAGCACCGAGCACTCTGAGTACTGAACACCCAGCACCCTGAGCACTGAGCACTGAGCACCCAGCACCCTGAGCACTGAGCAATGAGCACCCAGCACCCCGAGCACTGAGCACCCAGCACCCTGAGCACCCAGCACCCTGAGCACTGAGCACCCTGAGCACTGAGCACTCTGAGCACTGAGCACTGAGCACCCAGCACCCTGAGTACTGAGCACCCAACACTCTGAGCACTGAGAACCCAGCACGCTGAGTACTGAGCACTGTGCACACAGCACCCTGAGTACTGAGCACCTAGCACCCCGAGCACTGAGCACCCAGCACCCCGAGCACTGAGCACTGAGCACACTGAGCACTGAGCACCCAGCACCCCGAGTACTGAGCACTGAGCACCCTGAGTACTGAGCACCCAGCACCCCTAGTACTGAGCACTGAGCACCCTGAGTACTGAGCACCCAGCACCCTGAGCACTGAGAACCCTGAGTACTGAGCACCGAGCACCCCTAGTACTGAGCACTGAGCACCCTGAGTACTGAGCACCCAGCACCCTGAGCACTGAGAACCCTGAGTACTGAGCACCCAGCACCCTGAGCACTGAGCACGGAGCACCCCGAGGACTGAGCACCCAGCACCCTGAGCACTGAGCACCCAGCACGTTGAGTACTGAGCACCGAGCACCCCGAGCACTGAGCACCCAGCACCCTGAATACTGAGCACCCAGCACCCTGAGCACTGAGCACCCAGCACCCCGAGCACTGAGCACCCAGCACCCTGAGTACTGAGCACCCAGCACCCCGAGCACTGAGCACCCAGCACCCCGAGAATGAGCACCCAGCACCCTGAGTACTGAGAACCGAGCTCCCTGAGAACTGAGCACCCAGCACCCTGAGTACTGAGCACCTAGAACCCTGAGAATGAGCACGCAGCACCATGAGTACTGAGCACCCAGCACCCTGAGTACTGAGCACTAAGCACCCAGAGCACTGAGAACCCAGCACCCCTAGCACTGAGAACTGAGCACCCAGCACCCTGAGTACTGAGCACCGAGCTCCCCGAGCACTGAGCACCCTGAGTACTGAGCACCCAGCACCCCGATAACTGAGCACCCAGCACCCTGAGCACTGAGCACCCAGCACCCTGAGCACTGAGCACCCAGCACCCTGAGTACTGAGCACCCAGCACGCTGAATACTGAGCACCGAGCACCTCGAGCACTGAGCACCCAGCACCCTGAGTACTGAGCACCCAGCACCCTGAGTACTGAGCACTGAGCACCCCGAGTACTGAGCACCCAGCACCCCGAGCACTGAGCACCCAGGAACCTGAGTACTGAGAACAGATCACCCTGAGTACTGAGCACCCAGCACACTGAGTACTGAGCCCCCAGCACCCTGAGTACTGAGCACCCAGCACCCCGAGCACTGAGCACCCAGCACCCCGAGAATGAGCACCCAGCACCCTGAGTACTGAGAACCGAGCTCCCTGAGAACTGAGCACCCAGCACCCTGAGTACTGAGCACCTAGAACCCTGAGAATGAGCACGCAGCACCATGAGTACTGAGCACCCAGCACCCTGAGTACTGAGCACTAAGCACCCAGAGCACTGAGAACCCAGCACCCCGAGCACTGAGAACTGAGCACCCAGCACCCTGAGTAGTGAGCACCGAGCTCCCCGAGCACTGAGCACCCTGAGTACTGAGCACCCAGCACCCCTATCACTGAGCACCCAGCACCCTGAGCACTGAGCACCCAGCACCCTGAGCACTGAGCACCCAGCACCCTGAGTACTGAGCACCCAGCACGCTGAATACTGAGCACCCAGCACCCCGAGCACTGAGCAACCAGCACCCTGAGTACTGAGCACTGAGCACCCAGCACCCTGAGCACTGAGCACCCAGCACCCTGTGTACTGAGCACTGAGCACCCTGAGTACTAAGCACCCAGCACCCTGAGTACTGAGCACCCAGGACCCTGAGCACTGAGCACCGAGCACCCCGAGCACTGAGCACCCAGCACCCTCAGAACTCAGCACCCTGCACCCCGAGCACTGAGCACCCAGCACCCTGAGCACTGAGCACCCAGCACCCTGAGCACGGAGCACCCCGAGGACGGAGCACCCAGCACCCTGAGCACTGAGCACCCAGCACCTTGAGTACTGAGCACCGAGCACCCCGAGCACTAAGCACCCAGCACCCTGAGTACTGAGCACCCAGCACCCTGAGCACTGAGCACATAGCACCCTGAGCACTGAGCAGCCAGCACCCCGAGCACGGAGCACCCAGCACCCTGAGTACTGAGCACCCAACACCCAGAGTACTGAGCACCCAGCACCCTGAGCACTGAGCACCCAGCACCCCGAGTACTGAGAACCCAGCACCCTGAGTACTGAGCACCCAGCACCCTGAGCACTGAGCATCCGGAGGACTGAGCACCCAGCACCCTGAGCACTGAGCACCGATCACCCTGAGCACTGAGCACCCAGCACCCCCGAGCACTGAGCACCCAGCACCCTGAGCACTGATCACCCAGCACCCCCGAGTACTGAGCACCCAGCACCCTGATTACTGAGCACCCAGCACCCTGAGCACTGAGCATCCGGAGGACTGAGCACCCAGCACCCTGAGCTCTGAGCACCGATCACCCTGAGCACTGAGCACCCAGCACCCCGAGTACTGAGCACCCAGCACCCTGAGTACTGAGCACCCAGCACCCTGAGCACTGAGCACCCGGAGGACTGAGCACCCAGCACCCTGAGTACTGAGCACCCCAGCACCCCGAGTACTGAGCACCCAGTACCCTGAGTACTGAGCACCCAGCACCCCGAGCACTGAGCACCCAGCACCCTGAGTACTGAGCACCCTGAGTACTGAGCACTGAGCAGCGAGCACCCTGAGTACTGAGCACCCTGAGGACTGAGCACCCAGCACCCGGAGCACTGAGCACCCAGCACCCAGAGTAGTGAGCACAGATCACCCTGATCACTGAGCACCCAGCACCCCGAGCACTGAGCACCGAGCACCCTGAGTACTGAACACCCAGCACCCTGAGCACTGAGCACTGAGCACCCAGCACCCTGAGCACTGAGCACTGAGCACCCAGCACCCCGAGCACTGATTACCCAGCACCCTGAGCACCCAGCACCCTGAGCACTGAGCACCCTGAGCACTGAGCACCCTGAGCACTGAGCACTGAGCACCCAGCACCCTGAGTACTGAGCACCCAACACTCTGAGCACTGAGCACCCAGCACGCTGAGTACTGAGCACCGATCACCCTGAGCACTGAGCACCTAGGACCCCGAGCACTGAGCACCCAGCACCCTGAGTACAGAGCACCCAGCACCCCGTGTACTGAGCACCCAGCACCCCGAGCACTGAGCACCCAGCACCCTGAGTACTGAGCACCGATCACCATGAGCACTGAGCACCCAGCACCCTGAGTACTGAGCACCCAGCAGCCTGAGCACTGAGCACCCAGCACGCTGAGCACTGAGCACCCAGCACCCTGAGTACTGAGCACCCAGCACCCTGAGTACTGAGCACCCACCACCCTGAGCACTGAGCACCCAGCACCCTGAGTACTGAGCACCCAGCACCACCCTCAGCACTGAGCACCCAGCACCCCGAGCTCTGAGCACCCAGCACCCTGAGCACTGAGCACCCAGCACCCCGAGTACTGAGCACCCAGCACCCCGAGTACTGAGCACCGAGCACCCCGAGCACTGAGCACCCAGCACCCTGAGTACTGAGCACCCAGCACCCCGAGCACTGAGCACCCAGGAACCTGAGTACTGAGAACAGATCACCCTGAGTACTGAGCACCCAGCACCCTGAGTACTGAGCCCCCAGCACCCTGAGTACTGAGCACCCAGCACCCCGAGCACTGAGCACCCAGCACCCCGAGAATGAGCACCCAGCACCCTGAGTACTGAGAACCGAGCTCCCTGAGAACTGAGCACCCAGCACCCTGAGTACTGAGCACCTAGAACCCTGAGAATGAGCACGCAGCACCATGAGTACTGAGCACCCAGCACCCTGAGTACTGAGCACTAAGCACCCAGAGCACTGAGAACCCAGCACCCCGAGCACTGAGAACTGAGCACCCAGCACCCTGAGTAGTGAGCACCGAGCTCCCCGAGCACTGAGCACCCTGAGTACTGAGCACCCAGCACCCCGATCACTGAGCACCCAGCACCCTGAGCACTGAGCACCCAGCACCCTGAGCACTGAGCACCCAGCACCCTGAGTACTGAGCACCCAGCACGCTGAATACTGAGCACCCAGCACCCCGAGCACTGAGCAACCAGCACCCTGAGTACTGAGCACTGAGCACCCAGCACCCTGAGCACTGAGCACCCAGCACCCTGTGTACTGAGCACTGAGCACCCTGAGTACTAAGCACCCAGCACCCTGAGTACTGAGCACCCAGGACCCTGAGCACTGAGCACCGAGCACCCCGAGCACTGAGCACCCAGCACCCTCAGAACTCAGCACCCAGCACCCCGAGCACTGAGCACCCAGCACCCTGAGCACTGAGCACCCAGCACCCTGAGCACGGAGCACCCCGAGGACGGAGCACCCAGCACCCTGAGCACTGAGCACCCAGCACCTTGAGTACTGAGCACCGAGCACCCCGAGCACTAAGCACCCAGCACCCTGAGTACTGAGCACCCAGCACCCTGAGCACTGAGCACATAGCACCCTGAGCACTGAGCAGCCAGCACCCCGAGCACGGAGCACCCAGCACCCTGAGTACTGAGCACCCAACACCCAGAGTACTGAGCACCCAGCACCCTGAGCACTGAGCACCCAGCACCCCGAGTACTGAGAACCCAGCACCCTGAGTACTGAGCACCCAGCACCCTGAGCACTGAGCATCCGGAGGACTGAGCACCCAGCACCCTGAGCACTGAGCACCGATCACCCTGAGCACTGAGCACCCAGCACCCCGAGCACTGAGCACCCAGCACCCTGAGCACTGATCACCCAGCACCCCGAGTACTGAGCACCCAGCACCCTGAGTACTGAGCACCCAGCACCCTGAGCACTGAGCATCCGGAGGACTGAGCACCCAGCACCTGAGCTCTGAGCACCGATCACCCTGAGCACTGAGCACCCAGCACCCCGAGTACTGAGCACCCAGCACCCTGAGTACTGAGCACCCAGCACCCTGAGCACTGAGCACCCGGAGGACTGAGCACCCAGCACCCTGAGTACTGAGCACCCAGCACCCCGAGTACTGAGCACCCAGTACCCTGAGTACTGAGCACCCAGCACCCCGAGCACTGAGCACCCAGCACCCTGAGTACTGAGCACCCTGAGTACTGAGCACTGAGCAGCGAGCACCCTGAGTACTGAGCACCCTGAGGACTGAGCACCCAGCACCCGGAGCACTGAGCACCCCAGCACCCAGAGTAGTGAGCACAGATCACCCTGATCACTGAGCACCCAGCACCCCGAGCACTGAGCACCGAGCACCCCTGAGTACTGAACACCCAGCACCCTGAGCACTGAGCACTGAGCACCCAGCACCCTGAGCACTGAGCACTGAGCACCCAGCACCCCCGAGCACTGATTACCCAGCACCCTGAGCACCCAGCACCCTGAGCACTGAGCACCCTGAGCACTGAGCACCCCTGAGCACTGAGCACTGAGCACCCAGCACCCTGAGTACTGAGCACCCAACACTCTGAGCACTGAGCACCCAGCACGCTGAGTACTGAGCACCGATCACCCTGAGCACTGAGCACCTAGGACCCCGAGCACTGAGCACCCAGCACCCTGAGTACAGAGCACCCAGCACCCCCGTGTACTGAGCACCCAGCACCCCGAGCACTGAGCACCCAGCACCCTGAGTACTGAGCACCGATCACCATGAGCACTGAGCACCCAGCACCCTGAGTACTGAGCACCCAGCAGCCTGAGCACTGAGCACCCAGCACCCTGAGCACTGAGCACCCAGCACCCCTGAGTACTGAGCACCCAGCACCCTGAGTACTGAGGCACCCCACCCACCCTGAGCACTGAGCACCCAGCACCCTGAGTACTGAGCACCCAGCACCACCCTCAGCACTGAGCACCCAGCACCCCGAGCACTGAGCACCCAGCACCCTGAGCACTGAGCACCCAGCACCCCGAGTACTGAGCACCCAGCACCCCGAGTACTGAGCACCGAGCACCCCGAGCACTGAGCACCCAGCACCCTGAGTACTGAGCACCCAGCACCCTGAGTACTGAGCACTGAGCACCCCGAGTACTGAGCACCCAGAACCCCGAGCACTGAGCACCGCGCACCCTGAGTACTGAGCACCCAGCACCCTTAGTACTGAGCCCCCAGCACCCTGAGCACTGAGCACCCAGCACCCCTGAGTAATGAGCACCGAGCTAACTGAGCACTGAGCACCCTGAGTACTAAGCACCCAGCACC